>NW_023658071.1:0-25306 GCF_015228065.2 Penaeus monodon
GGGCCGGGGGAAAGGGGGAGGGAATTCTCTTTCCTTTTTCCCTTTGTGAAGCTCTGTGAAAAATTTTGGGCTCTGATGTATTATCATGGGTTGGGGGCATCCCCCTGCCAATTTTCGGCTAATCTGTCAGAAATCATTCCCTCTGTCCTATGGGGCTGAGAACCCATTTATGATGATTTTCTCCCCTTCCCCCCCCTAAGGGAAGCCCCCTTGCCGGGGTGGGGGGTTTTGAGGTCCCAATGATGGGGTGACCGGCCCAGAGGCTCCCCACTGGGGGGGTCCCAGTGAGGGAGAGAAAAAATGCTTCCGGGGTGCCCAAAGGCTTATAGAGGGTGGTGCACCCACCCCGGTTCATTCCATCTTGGCCAGGGGAACTCTCCCCGTGTGGGGCTCCCGTATTACCAGGAGACAGGGTCCTGGGGGTTGAGCGATGCTGCCCTGCGCCCTGCAGCTACAACACCCCTTTGGTCCTTTTTTCGGGTTAACGGGGTTTGATCAGGCCCGGTCATCAGGGCTGGTCAAATAGGCTAGGGTCAAGCGGGTCTATTTAGTCAGTAGTGGCTAGGTCCCCCGACTGCCATCATACTGTAATATGGCTGCGTATTTTCCTCATTACCCTGGGCTTTGGGGAATTTTGACCCCAACTATAACTTCCCTCGTTGGCTCCATGGTGGGGGGGGGGTGGGGAAATGAAGAATTCCAATTTGTATGAGTACTAAAAAAATTTACAAGTTTAAACTCTCTCCTGACCCTCTGCAATCCCCCCCCTTTCCCTCGGGAACATCCAAATGTCACTTTGGAACCTTTCCAGCTTCCAAAGGCAAAATGGGAATCGTATGGTTCCTGGGTTTCCCAAACCGGTAAAAGGGGAAAATCCCCTCAAAAACCTAGGAAAATCTTACCTGGAAAATATAAAAACTTTATATACTAAGTACCTAGTGTAAAGGGGCATTAAAGGGTGTATCGTCATGGATCTTGATATTTTCAAGTACATCAAAAATTGTTAAGTATGCAACGTGTCCCCCGCACCCCCACAGCGAGATGGTACCTGATAGTTGAGGTTTCGTCACCAGACGGAGTGATGTCGTGGCGATATGCAACATTCCTAGGGCTAAATTTTCATGTTCTCCTCAAAAACCCTCAATCAGTGAAAGGGGAAATTGTCTTTTCCCAACCTGATGAGGTTTTTCTGAGAAAACTTTTGGGAACTAAGAATTTTAATAAGTGGCAGTAAAACGTTTTAAAAGAAAGTGACGGTTTTAAACGTCTACACCCCCTCTTCTTCTAACTTTTTAACCTTGTCCTTCCAGAATGGGTTTTAATTGGCATGGTCCCCACCTCAAGGTGAGCCTTCCCAAACCCATGGGGTGCTTCCACTGCCGGTTTTTAGGGGGCATGGACCCAAACCCTTTTGCCTTTTTAAAGGGAAAAAGGGGCACCAAGAATATGTGTAAATGTGGTCACGGCCCTCAAGGAGATGAAAATGTCCGTCCAATATGCTGTTCCCATGAAAAGAAGCTCTAAGCTTCCTTCCCCCAAACCCTTGCCCCCCATCTTCTTACCCCACACCCTGCCACTTTTTTTAAACCTCATTCCCCTATTGCTGAAACTGCCTCTGGTAAATTCCATCAGAACGGAGTAGGAGGGGGGGGTCTATTGAGGGGACTCCTCCTCCCAAAGAAAGGTCTTTGGGCCTCAGGTAGGCTCCAGAGGCCTCAATGGTGACACCCCCACTCCCCCAATCCACAGGGATTGCTAGGATATGCTGCTAGGCAGAATCCCCCCCTGAAGAAAAGGCTTGGGTTAGCCCTTTCCCCAGGCAAGGAATCCTGAGTCTTTCAAAAGACCATTTAAAGGTGGGGTTTTTTGGAGCCGTCAGGAAGGGCTCCGGGGGTCTCAACGGTACGCCCCAGCTGCCACCACATCCCGGGGCCTCTGCTGCTAGGCAGAATGCCCCTGAAACAAAAAGGGTCAGGTCCCCTCTTTGCCCCGGAAAGAAAACCTGAGCCTGTCAAAAGGGGCCTGTGGAAAATTTCCACCCGTAAACAAACCCCTCAAAGACTCCCCAAGATCCTGGAAAGGGAACCCCAAAGGTGTAGGGGAAACCTTGACCACAACTGCCAAACACCCTTAAAAAAAAAGTTTAAAAACTGATACCCCAATCCCGGAAATGTCAGGGAATTCATACAAAAGGAAGAACGCAACATCTGATAGCTTCATGTAACCCAGTTTTTGTATGCCTCAAAACTTTGACCAGGGAAAATCATCCCATTTCCCTGAGAGATTCCAAATTCAAACCCATTTTGGGCTTTTTTACAATGGACCTCATGGGGGAGTAGCATAATGGTACTCAGGGTATTTCCTTTCCCGGCCATCCACCTCAGACAACACTGCAGGTGAAGGCTGTGAGAATGGCTTGATGCGCCTTACACGTTGCATCTATCTACCTTCCTCCACAAATCTCAACTAATTTTGGAATCTCTTGGGGAGTTGGCACTCCTTTCACTCTTGGAGATTTCAAAGTCGGCATCACCTCTGGGGAGACACTTTTGTAACCCTCGAGGGAAAGGGGCCTTGGGGTCCTTGCTTCTAAAGTAGATGCATTTTATAGTGACACCCCACACTTTTCCCAAACAAATGGGACATTTTCCAAAATAGACCCGTCCAAATTGTCTCACCTGATTCCGATGAATTTCCTTGGCAGGTATCAAGACTTACATGGAAGCGACCATTTTTTCCCAAAACTTTTGGAGGAGGTGAATGGGATTCCGCCAATGGAGCGCAGAGATGGGGACTTGAAAAGCGCTGAATCTTTTTTGATCAAATGCATATTGCATGGATCTTGAATGATTTCCATGTGTTTAAGATGCGTTAATCACTTCACATCACGAAAATTTACCTAGAAGCAGAAGCACCATTTTCCCAAAGTGCGGGCTTACCGTCGCCCCCGTTACCATGGGGGTCTGATGAAGCCCAAAAGCTGTCAAGAAAAAGCTGCCCCAGTGATGTAACCTTGATCCATTACACAAAAAAAACGAGCCCAAAGGGCCCGGCGAGTGCTAAAAGGGGGCCCGATGGGTGTCATGGGGACAGTATGTCTCCTTGATTAATCTGGGCCCCCTTAGCATGGGGATGGGACAAAATGCTAAGAGGCATGTTGGACATGGAATGAGCGAGCTGATCAAAGGCCCAAAGGGGCTGCCCCTAATGACCTTTTGCTGTTGATGCGGCGATAATTTTTTAAAAAATCAATCAATCTCGGACTTTTGCTTCGGGGTCTTCCTCTTTCCTCTTTCCGACTAATCCAGCTCGACTTTATTATCCAAGGCGGAAATTGGGGGAAATTTCCCAAAGTCGAACCCTTTGAGAGATTTAAAATTTAAAATCTTCCACAAGTTCCTGGAATTTTCCTCGTTTTTGGAAATGCATAGCCCCTGGTCTTGCTTGGGGAAAATTTGAACCCTGAATTTTCCATTGTACAACCTATTTATTGCAGCCTGCATGTGTCCTTGCACCCCTGAAAGCTTCCTCCTGACAGTACAGTGTAAAGTCATCCCAAAAATTACAGAGACAAAACTTGGAAAAACCTTTAAAATGTCTTTTTATAGAATGGAAAACAGGGCCACTTAAGACACTCCCTTGTGGGCCCTTCCCACTGATCTTCCAGGTTAGAAAAACTGTTTCCCACCCGAATCAAAATTTCCTGTTGCAAAGGAAATTTTTTGTATGAAGGTAGGAAATGCCCTTTTAAAACCACTGTCATACAACTTTTTGGTATGCCAGTTTCCCAATGTATCTAAGCCTTTTAAAGGGTCAAAAAAGACTGCTAACATGTGCGTCGCTGTGCGAGGAAATTCTTTTAACAGTTTCCATCCTTACAAGTGACTTGGTCGATCTCAATCTTCTAAACCCATTTAGGGAGCACACGTTTTCCCTTTTCTAGCAGCCATGTCAACCTGAATTTTTTACCATTTTCTCCATCAGCTTCAGATGCCTGGTGGGGGAAATTGTCTGTAATTTCCTGGTGTGGAAGCACCTTGCCAGGTTTGGGACAGGATGATTATACCTCTTTCCATGTGGCTGGCACTGTGCCCCTCCCTATAATCCTATTGAATACCCAAACAAAACTTCTCGAGTCTCTGGTAAGTGAGATATCATTTGGTAGGGGAATATTGTTACTTCCGGGGGCAGTCTTAGGCAGAGCTGCAAGCAAGTCCATCTCCTTGCGCAAAATGGAAGTTGTATGGAAGTTCGCTGCGTCCTCTGAAAACGACACGGGTTTGTTCCTGTTCACCCCGAAAGTGGAGAATCGACATGTAAGATGCTCCGAGGAGTCTCTGCCATGGTTTACTAGCTATTAGCACCCTTTTTTTTATCTGTGATGATTATCCCTAAATCTTAAAAGCAGTGGTGACAGTGATGTGCTCTTTCCAGCGATCTTATGCCCTTGTCCATACCCTCAAAGGGGGTCCCAATTTTAATCAAGGAGACTACTGCTCCATGACGTCCTCGGCCCCCTTTAGCACTCGCCTGGCCTTTGGGCTGGGTCTTTTTGTAATGGATAAAGGGTTTACTCACTGGGCCGTTTCAACTGCCTTAATGCAGTTTTCTTGCTCTGACGCTTTTTGGGCATTCATCGCCCCCAGGGTCCCGGGAGGTCGACGGTAATGCCCGCACTTTTGGAAGGATGCTTCTGCTGAAAGGTATTCGTGAGTAAAGTGTTAACAGATTTGAACACCGGAAATCTTCCCAGATCCAGCATACTGCGTTGATCAAAAAAGATTCCAGTCCGCATGTTAAATCGCCATCTCTGCCTCCATTGGCTGGAATCCATTACCTCCTCCAAAATAGGGGAAAGGGTCGTTTCCCATGTAATCTTGCATACCTCCAAGTGAAATTCTCGTAATCGGGCGAGAAAATTTTGACGGGTCTATTTTGGAAAAGTCCCGTTTAAAATTGGAATGTGTGGGAGTTCACTGTTAAATAAAACCCATCTATTTTTAAAAACAAGGATTGATTGATTGATTATTAAAATTTTATCTGCCCTCAAAACTAAGGTCATTACGGCAATCCTTGTTAAATAAAAAATATTAAAATATTTGAAACTTAAAAAATCTATGAATAAAATTTTAAAAATAACATAAACAAATAAAATCAAAGCATAAATTTTATCTTTAAGTATAAAAAATATTGAAAAAACCTTATGCATAAAAAATTTTATTAAAAATTTATCCCCCAAAGGAAACTAAAAACCCTCTATTCCATCCTCCCCCAAACTTTTTCAGGTAGTGGGGGGAAAAGTACTACCTTTGGTCTGAGAATGTTGCACTCTTCCACTCATGTGCGATCGTTAATGGCTCTTGGCATCCTTCCAAAGTTCTTCACTTTTCCCCTCATCGCCCTGACAGTCTTGTGTGCCCGATTCTTGGGCTTGTTAATGCAACTTCCACTTTTTTTGGGGTGGATCTATCTCCAAACTCCCAAGGTCATCTCTAATCTCTCGCAGTTTGTTTTCTGGAGGTATCCTCCATTGTCCTTCCTTTATTGCGAAGAAAAACCCTTATGCGGGGTTTCAGGTCGGTGGGGGGGAGGGGAAAACAGCATCCGGGCGACGGCAGCTCTTGGCTTCAAATCAGCTCGCTCTTCCCCACTGTCCCAAACATGCGCTGGCCCCCAACCCAAAGATTTTTCTTTTTACGTGTTACTCAGTGCAAGCCAATCTTGAACCTCCCTTACTATGGATGTGATGAGTTTAAAGCTCTTGATTCTTGCAAAGCCTACAGGTCACAAAAATATCACAATAGAATGGTTCGATGACCTAGTCATCTTAACTGCTGCAAGGATGGCTGAACTCCATAAAGATCGGGGCTGCTAGAGAAAGACTGCTAGATCGTTTTCCTTCGCCACTGCTGAAAAGCCCCCCCCTTTTTCAATTTCGAACCATCTGTTATATTGCCTCTGATCCTTGGTTTAAAATATGCTGAAAAAAATTTCTTTTTGATTTCTGATTCTGATTTCCCCCCTTTTCCCCCAACCCCGACCAAATCCAGCTCGATTGATTAGTAAGGGGGGAAATTTGGGGAAATTCCAACCCAGACCTTAGTGGACTAAAATGAAGATCTTCCACAGTTTTTCCTCATTCTCCTACCTAGGATGGGCTATCCTAAAGGGGTTGAAAAAATCTGGATGTAGGGATCCAGAATCCTTTTAGTCTCTGGTAACAGGTTATGTAGTCCTGGTGCAATGAAAGGGGTGTTCTCCACTCTCAGCATACGGGTTTTCCACAGGTAAGCCCCTAACCCCCAGTAAACAGTCCAATATCTGGAAAACAGGGGGAGTTGCAGAAATCACCTCCGCCATAAAAACTTACTACGAATAAGCGCTTGGAAAGGCCCGTAAAGCGTTGTGCATCTCCCCCCAAGATAAATGTAAAAGAACCCGCAAAATACTAACCTTTTTGTACCCTTCACTTTTAACTGTTTGTTTTGGGCACCCATGTAAGTCTTTTGATCAAAAATTAGACCCAAGTACTTCACCTTTTGGGCTTGCTTTGGGTTTGCTCCTAAAAAAGGGGAAAGGGGGAAATTTTCCTCGTTTGTAAAAAATGATAGCCGGTTTCTTGGAAAAATTTTAACCCATGATATGTTGCCCCGTAAAACCTGATTTATTCAGCCTGCGTGTCCTTGCACATCCTGTAGCTTCTTCCTGACATACAGTGAAAAAGTCTCCCTGCAGATTACAGAGACGAACTGGAACACTTTTTAAAATGTCTTTTAAAGAAAATGGCAAACAGGGTCACACTTAAGACACCCCTTGTGGACCCCTTCCAGCTATCTTCATTTTAGAGAAACTTTTTCCCCACCCGAACTCAAAATTTCCTTTTAGAAAGGAAGTTTTTGTATAAAGGTGGGAAATGCTCCTCAAAAACCCAATGTCAACCTTCGGGGTATGCCATTTTTTCCATATATCGTAGGCCTTTAAAGGGTCAAGAAGACTGCCAACTGTGACGTCGCTGTGCGAAGGATTCTTTTACAGTTTCCCCCCCTCCAAGTGCATCTGTGGTCGATCTAAATTTTTTCAAAAGCCATATTGATATGGGGTCAACATGTTTTTTTTTTCTGCAGCCATGTAAAACCTTTAAGTTTACTTTTTTCCCCCTCACCCTTGAGATGCAGCTGGTAAAAAATTTGGGTCTGTAATTTTTTTGGTGGGGGAGCTCTTTGCCGGGTTTTATAACAGAATGTTATAGCCTCTTTCCATTGGCTGGGACTTTCCCCCCCTATAGATCCTATTATTGGGCCAACAGGAACTTTTGGGGGCTCTCCGGTAAGTGAGATACATTTGATATGGGAAAATCTCACTTCCTGGGCAGTCTTATGGGAGAGCTCAAAGCGAGTCTATCTCCCTTCGCAAAAAATTGCAAATTTTATGGAATTCTCTGCAGTCCTACTGAAGACGACACGGTGTTTTCCTGTTCAGCACGAAGAGTGGAGAATCGAGCATTAAGATGCTCCGAAGATCTCTGCCATGGATTTGCTAGCTCATTAGCAATATCTTTTTTTCTGTGTGATTATGCATCTATCTTCAGAGCGGGTTTTGATATGGATGTGCTCTTTCCAGCAATCTTTCCACCTTGTCCCCACCCTGCTAAGGGGGTCCCCCAGTTAAACGGGAGACTAATGTCTCCCCGACGTCCCCCTACCCCCTTTAGCACGTGCCCGGCCTTTGGGTCAGGTCCCTTTTTTTACTGATCAAGGTTTCAATGCTGGCGTCTTTCAAACTGCCCTTTTGCGTTTTCCCCTGGGACCCGGGGGGTCGACGGGACTGTCCGCTACTTTTGGGAATGGATGCTTCTGCTGCAAAATGAATTTGTGATGTTAAGTGATTAAAAGCATCTTTAACACCTGGAAAACATTCACAGATCCTTTTTCAATACTGCAGTTTTATCTAAAAAAAATTTCCCTCTCATGTTCAAGTCGCCATCTCTGCACTCCATTGACGGAAACCATTCACCTCCTCCAAAATTTTTGGAAAAAAGGGCGCTTCAGTAAGTCTTCCCCGACCTGCCAAATGAATTCAACTTGAATCAGGTAGCCTATTGAAGGGCTATTTGGAGAATGTCCCAGTTTTAACTTTAAAATGTGGGGAGTGTCACTGTTCAGTAAAAACGCTCTCTCTTAAAAAACAAAGGGCTCCCAAAGGCCTTCCCGAGGTTGCACCTGCAGGGTTTTCTGCAGGGGGATGGCCCGGAAAGGAATATCCTGACGTACCATTACTGCTTCCCCCCCTCCATGAAGTCTATTGTCAAAGTCCCATAAAGGGCCCTTTAATTTGAATCCTCTCAGGGAAATCGGGGATTTTCCCCGGTCAAAATCTTGTAGACATCACAAACTGGATTATATGCTATCGATATTGCGTTCTTCCCTTTTGCATGAATTCCCCGACATTCCCTTGGATTAGGGTTCCAGTTTCTTTTATTTTTCTTCTAAAGGGTTTTGGGAGCACCTTGGGGCAAAGGTTTGCCTCACACCTTTAGGGGTCCCCCTTTTCCCTGATCCTGGGGGTACCCTTTTTAATGGTTTTTTTACCTGGGAACTAGTTTTTCCCCCAAAGGGTTTTCCCTTGGGCGGTTTAGGATTTTTTTCCTGGGGAAAAAGCAGACCTAGCCTTTGCTTCAGGGGCATTCTGTCTAGCAGCGGAGGCCCCTTGGGGGTATTTGGCCCCCTGGGGTCTTTTGCACGGATCAGGTTCCTTTGGGGCCCGGGGAAGGGGGCGTGCCTGAGCCTTTTTCTTCAGGGGGATTTTGCCTAGCGCAGAGGCCTCGTGGGGTTGGGGGCAGCTGGAGCTTCACCGTTGAGGCCTCGGAGCCCCAAAAGTTGGGTTCAAAACCTTATTTGGAAGAGGAGTCTCCTCAAAAGAACCCCTCCTCCCACTCCGTTTCGGGGGAACAACTCACCAGGGCAGTGTCCTATTTCCCACGAGGGTTAAAGAAAATGGCAGATGTTGTTCAAGAAGCATTGGAGGGGAAGGGGGGGTGGGAAGGGGATGGGCTAGAAAAGACAAAGGACTTAACTGGCTGTGCAAAAGACACGGGCCATCGCTTTTCCTCTGGAAAAATAACTTCTCCTTGCTCCCCCTCCCAATACTTCCTTTTCAAATTTGCACCTTTCACACTGCTTTGAAAAAGCTCGGGGCCTCTTTGCAGTGGGAAAAAGCATATTGGGGCCTGGGCGTTGTCATCTCCTTGATGACCTGTTCACCACACCCCCCACTATTCTTGGTTGCCCATTTTCTTTAAAACGGCAAGAGTTGGCCCCATGCCCACAAAACCCGGGATGGAACACCGCATAAGGTTGGGCACATATGGTCCACCTTCAGGTGGGACCCGCAAATTAACCTTCTGGAAGGCCAACGTGTTTAAAATTGAAGAAGAAAACTGGTGTCGACTTTCCAAAACCCTCAACCCCCCCTCCCAAACGTTTTACTGCCACTACTTAAAAATTTCTAGTTTTCCCCTAACATTTTTTTTCCCAAACCTATCAATCTCGGGAAAAAAAAAATTCCCTTACACTGATTAAGGGGTTTTTTGGGGGGGAAAGAAACTTGAGCCCCAGGAATGTCGCACATCGCACCAGAGGGGGCCCCTCTCGCTGGTACGAAAAATCAATACCACTACCCCTCGCTGGGGGTGTGCGAGGATCACGTTGACACACTTTAAGAATTTTTTTTGATGCACTTCGAAAAAACAAAATCCCGATTTATACACCCCAATGGTCCCACACTAGGCCCCACTATATGAAAGCTTTCACATTTTTCCAGGCAAGACTTTTTCAGTGGATTGGGGAGGACTTTTTTCCCCCCTTAAACCCCCTTTTGGGGCCCGGGGCCATCACGATTCCCACTCTTGCCCCTTGGAAGCAGGGTGGCTCCAAAGTGCAAAACGTGTGTTCCAAAAGGGGAAAGGGGGGGGGATTGCATAGGCCAGGAAGGGGGCTAATCTTTTTAAATTTGGGAGTTCTCATACAAATTGGGAAATTTTTCATTTCCTCACCCCCCCCCCCACCATGGAGTCCAACAAGGGGAAGCTTGTTGGGGCTCAAAATCTCCCAACGCCACAGGGGTAAAGAGGAAATATCGCAGCCCCTATTTCAGTACTGATGGCAGTCGCGGGACCTATGTGCTCCGACTGAATAGTGCCTGCTTACCCCAGCCATTTTGACCAGCCCATTGACTCGACCGGGCCTCATCAAACCACCCGTCTACCCCAAAAAGGACCCAAAAAGGTGTGTTGCTAGCTGCAGGGCGCAGCGTGCGCATCCGCTCAACCCCCAGGACTCCCATCTCCCGGGAAAATGGGACGCCCCCGCACGGCAAACACACATGGGAGCTCTCCCGGCCAAATGGAATGAACCCGGGGTGGGCGCACCCTCCCCCCTCCCCAGGCCCCATGCACCAGAAGCCACTTTGTCTTTTCCTCCGGTGACCCCTCCATATGGGGACCCCCGGGGCCGGGTCACCCGGTCACTGGCCCCCAAGCCCCCCCCACCGCGGCAAGGCGGATCCTTAGGGGGTTAAAAACAAGGACTCCAAAAGGCCCCTTTCCCCGAGGGTTGCACAAAGTTCTCCCCCGAGGTGATGCCACCCTGAAATCTCCCAAAAATAGAATGGAGGGCCCACTGCCCCAAATAGATCTTCCCAAAACATTTTTGTTTTAGATTTTGTGGGGAAAGGGAATAGAGCAATAGTGTGAGGTCGGTCAAGCTATTCTCCAGCCTTTACCCGCAGTGTTTTTCTGCAGGTGGAGGGCCTGGAAAGGAATATCCGACGCACCATTACTGCTACTCCTCCCTGAGGGCCCCTTGTCAAAAATCCCTAATGGGCTTGAATTTGGAATCCTCTCAGGGGAAAACGGGAAAATTTTCCCTGGGCAAAAACTCTTGTAGACATACACAAACTGGGATTATACAAACTATTAGTATTTCATTCTTCCCATTTTGCATGATTTCCCCGACAGTTTTCCTTGGATTTGGGATCCAGTTTTTTTATATTTTTTCTATAAGGTGTTTTGGGGCACCTGTGGTCAAGGTTTGCCTCACCTTTAGGGTGTCCCCCTTTCCCTGACCATTTTAAATGGTTTTACCTGTGGAAAAAAGTTTTTTCCCCGTTTCCCTTGGACAGTTCAGGATTTTTTTTGCCCGGGCAAAAAGCGGGCCCGACCTTTGCTTAGGGGCATTCTGTCTAGCACGGGGGGCCCCTGTGGATGTTGTGGCAGCTGATCTTTTTCACGGCTCGATTCTTTTCCTGGGCAAAGGGCGTGCCTGAGCCTTTCTTCAGGGGGATTCTGCCTACAGCAGAGGCCCCCCGTGGATGTGGTGGGAGCTGGAGCTTCCCGTTAGGCCTCTGGAGTCTTAAATTTGGCTCCCCCCCAAGACCTTACTTTGGGGGGGTCCCTCAATAGACCCCTCCTCCCACTCCGTTTCTGGTGGAACAACTCACCAAGGTAGTGTCAGCAATTTTTTCCCACTGAGGGGTTAAAGGAAGTGGCAGAGTGTTGTTTTTAAAGGGAAGGGGTTGGTGGGAAGGAGGGTGGGGTAGAAACCCAAGCAAAGGACTTACCTGGCTTGCAAATAGCACCGGGGACGTCGCTTTTTCCCCCTGGAAAAATAAATTTCCCTTCTCCTTATTACCCAATATTCCTTTTCAATTTTACCTTTTTTTCCTGCTTTTTAAAAAGCTTCAGAGCCCTTTGCATGGTAACCATATTGGACCTGGGCAGTTTTTCATCTCCTTGATGACCTTTTACCGCACCTTTCACATACCTTGTTGCCCATTTTCTTTAAAAAAAAGGCAAGAGTTTGCTCCATCCCATAAACCCCGGGAGTGGAAGCCCGCATAGGTTTTTGGGGGCATATGGCTTTACCTTGAGGCGGTACCCTGCTAAATTACCCATTCTGGAAGGGGCTATCGTGTTAAAAATTTCAATGGAGATTGTAGAAATTGGGAAAAGAGTAGGAACATTGTATTGCTCTGGAGGTTAATTGCAAAAAATAAATGGGTCGCCCCCGGGGCAGGTGGATGCTATTTGGAGTAATCAGGCGTAAATATATGGGACCCGAACCCCGCTTTACCTCACGCAGATACCTTTTAAACCCCCATTAATGCTCTCTAAATAGAATAAAACCGCGCTTTTCAAACTATTAGGTAAAAAACTTGTTGTTTTTTTTAAGCAGAAACGTCAAACATACAAATAGTGTTTTTCGATTTTATTTACACAGAAAAAATTTTAAACTTTTATTTTTTTTTTTATTTGTGTTTTCGCTCTTAGGACGTAAGCTTGAAAATTATAAAAAGGCACTTGATACAAGTCTGATGATTTTTTCAGTGAACTGCATTTTTATTATGAATGCTTTGGATGTAAGACGCTAGTAAACATGCTAAAATGAGAGGAGTCCCAAGCTAATTAATCGCCCGCAAAGTTAAGTTATTTTTTTTCGATTAGGCCTTTGATAATTTTGCTGTGTACCATTTTAAAAAGATTGATTAAATTTTTTGCGATTATTCTTTTTACATTTTTTTCAAATGTAATTATTGGGGCCCTTACCATGCCCGATTATATTCTTTAAACCGTACCACATCCCCGAACTAGCTGAGAATCCAATTTTAACTTCTTTTGACACCTGTGGTGAGCACCCGTGTCGGGTGAAGGTAGGGGGTTTCGGTTTTTGTCAGTCCGTTCATTAGCTAAGATGTGATCACTCACCTGAAAAATTTTAAGTGCAGGCTGTTTTTATATCCTTAAGCGGGAAATTTGTGACTTTTTTTTCTTCTTTTTCTTACTATTATTGCGTTGTAAGGGGGTCGGGAGGAATGTGGGGCAGGGGGGTAGGGGGAAGGGAGGGTTGTTTTGGAGGGAGGGTGGGGGTGAGAGGAACCCTTTTAAAGTGAACGTGTTAGACATCATTAGGGGGACATTTTGGTTTATGATTAATTAAAAGGGGGTGATCACTCGTCTGTAATTATTTACTGACGCCTCGTTTCCTATTTGGCCCCCTCTCGCCCCTTTTGTCGCTGCATAAGACTTCAAAACACCCTCCCCCCCCCCCCCAAAAACCTTTGGGCCCCGGGCGGTGTAAACAAACAAAAATTTTAGAGGGCGCAGAAGGCGATGCTGAAAAAGGCCTGCCTGCAGGGACGCTGATAAAACGGAACTCCTTGGTGGCTTTTACTGGAGGAAAAGTTGCCGTGATTACTGACAGACTTTGACCCCTTAAACACTTGAAATACGGCCAAAATACAATTTCCAAAGCTGGCGACAGAAAAACGGAAAACATCGTTTGGCCCCAGACCTGGTTGCAAACCAGCTAATTTTTTTCCTTTTAATTAAAAATTATGTATATTTTTTACTTTCTTTTTATAATTATAAGAAAGTCATGTATTTTTTTTTTAAAGCCCCTCCACAAATAAAATAAATGAAAACATTCCAAAATAAATAAAAAGAAACTGTAACGCTCGAAAAACAGACGACAATTTTTAAAAACAAGAGTCTTTTCTGCGCAGACCCGAATAAACGAAATTGGGGCACGACCATGTTCGCAAAAAAAAGGGCGGGCAACGACCTTTTAAGGGAGTTGCGAATTACCTGGCTCATGATTACCTCGTCTTTCCTTTAGAAAGCCGACGTTTTTTAAAGGATTTTTTTTTTTTTTGGATTTTTTCTCTACGGAGGGTTTACGGGGCGAGGAAATTTCAGCTTTTTTTTAAGGGATTCTTATCTGCTTTTTTTTATGGTTGCTCTTTTTGTGGGGGTTTTTTTTTGTTTTACTCTTAAAAGGCTTTAAATAAAAATTGTTTAAAGAAACCCGGGTTTTATTTTTATTTCATCACATTTTTATTTTTCTTTTTTTCAGCAGTTGATGAAATTAACTTTTTTGATCTTTTATATTCCACTGAAATTTTTGGGGCTGCTTGTATGGTGGTATTCTACTCTCCTTAAAGAGAGTACAGGCTTGCAAAACGATAAACGGCCTTTCCCTTTGGTCAGGTTAGAAGATATAGCTTTGGCCATGACACAAAAGCTAAAATTCCCTACCACATGATAAAATTTTAACCTCCCCGTGGGGACCGAACCCTCGTGTACTTTTTTCCGAAAAGGAAGCAGAGACCCTTTTCACATACTCCTACGGCCCCTCCAGGGGCTCAGCCTCCCCCCCACAAAAAGGGTCAATTACGACCCCGGTACAATTCAAATGTATAATATTCGGTGGGGGATGGGAGGGTAGGGAAAGGGGGGGTGCGATGGGTGGTGTAGGAGGGCGGTTGGGAGAGGTGATCTGTGGTATCTGGCATATTTTTTTAGGGGAAAGGGCGGGGAGGGGTTTTTTGTAGCATTGACTTGACTATCTTTGCGTATGTCAATAGCTGGATGTATGTTTGTTTGTTTGTCTGTTTCTTTTGCTTCCTCTTTTTTCTTATTCTTTTATTGGTCTGGGGGGGATGGTACTCTTCAGGGGTGTGTTGTGTGTTTGTTGTGTGTGGGGTGGGTTTTTTGTGTGTGGTGTGTTGGGGGTTTGGGGGTGTGTGGTGTGTTTGACTCTTAAGTTTATTCTTCCCCTTATTCTTGTAAAATTTTTATTACTACTTTGGAAGGGGGGAATGGGGGGGGGGCCCCTTAAATGTGTGGTTGTGTGTGTGTGTGTGTGTGTGGGTGTGTGTGTGTGTGTGTGTGTGTGTGTGTGTGTGTGTGTGTGTGTTTTGTTGTGTTGCTCATTCCTTAGGGGATTGATCACTTGTTGTTTTTCAGGGCCAATTACTGATCCGGTACAGTTTAAAAGTGATGAATTTCTGGGGGTGCAGGGTTGGGGGAGGATTTTTCTGGAAAGGGGTGGGGGGGGATCATCTTGGTACCAAAGGGATATTGTTTCGAGAGGAGGGAAGGGGAGGGGAGGGGGGTGTGTGTGTGTGTGTGTGTGTGTTGTTGCGTGCTGCGTGCTGTGTGTGGTTGTGTGTCTGTGTGTGGGTGTGTGGGTTTGTGTGTGTGTGTGTGTTTTTTGACTCTTTAAACTAGGGTTAATGATTTTGGTTCGGCCCATTGATTACGTTAACCCCTTTTCATGGTTTTAAACCTACTTCTTGTTGGACGCTAAGGGAGTCTTTTCTGTCCAGTCGCCTGTTTGGAGAGGAGGGGGGGGAGGGAACCCTGTGCCCTTAGTTTCTTAACCCGGGTTAATGTTTTCCATCCCCGATCATTGATGGTGATAATCACTTGATTATTCTATTTCTGCATGTGTGCATCATTAAATTGGGTTTTGATTTTGGTTTTAAATCATTGATTAATTAATCATTGCGTTTCCGGTGCCATTAAAATCCTTCCCGTTTACACACCATTATATTTTAGGAGGAAAGTTTTTCCCTTCTACAACTACTTTATATATATAATATATATAATATTATATAATATTTATAATATATATATATATATATATATATTAATATATACATACATATATATCCCCCTATATATCATACATATATATTTTACCATAATTTTATTTTGTGTGTTTTGTGTGTGATAGATAGATAGATACATTATAACAGATGCAGATCAATAAAAAAGAAAAAAAAGAAAAAAAAAATTTATATAATATATTTATGTATGTAGGTTTTAAATGTATGTATATGTCTTGTGAGGAGGGCGCCAAAAACACACACACACACCACACACACACCCCCCAACCACACACACACACACACACAACACACACACACGTTATATATACTATTTTTCATTTGTCAGAACAATGTTGGGACGATGAAGGTTACCGGGCCAAAGTTGGGGCAGCTTCAGGTCAAGAAGCTGAAGCTTGTACCAGACCGCTGGATCTCAATTCTTACAATCCGACCCTTCTCAAACCCGCGACAAATCTGAAACAGCGTGCGCGGTGTGTATGTGTGATAGGACATGTGTGTTTTCCCTTTTAACTTTATTTTGTTAACCAACTATCTCTGAACGTTTTATAATTACTTTTGCATTTTTTCCTTTATCCATTTTCTAATTTCTGACAAAAAAGGGTTTTTCTTTGTAGCGCAAACTATATCACAAACGTCTTTTGCAGAAGGACGCAGTCGCTCTCGCGCAGAGAAAAGACGGGGTGAATGGGTGAGTTTGTCCGACAACAATGCCTGACGAGGGTGAGGTGCTGGGGCTCAGGTTGCGTGAAGAATTTTTGATGAACCCGCTTCTGGGTTTTCACTGAAGAAAAATTTGCGAGCTGTTGCTTTTTGTTGTTGTTCTACTTTTTGTTATTCGCCCTTTCTTCTTATTCTTATTTATTCTTATTCTTATTATCATTATTGTTATTTTTATTTTTTTATTAGTATATATCAAAAAATGATAATAATAATAAAATAAAAATAAAAAATTTTATCATTTTATTATTATTATCATTATTATATTGTGATAACAAAATAGTTATAATAATGATAAATATTTCATTATTACTATTATCATTGCTTTTATCATTTTTTTATTTTTTATCTTATTTTTATCTTATTATTACTATCATTAAATCATTACTGTTTTGTTACAATACCTTCTTATTTCATTATCACCCTGAAAAATTGTGTTGTAATAAGAATTATCACGACATCCCTTTTCTTTTTGCGATGATTTTTTTCTGCTAATACCATTTTATGACATATCTCATCATATCGGCATCACTATCATAATCAATTTCATTAGTAAAGTAATAAGCAACTAAAATTCAGCGCATAACCAAGAAGTAGACAAAGCAAGTTGGAATTCCGGCAAGTAGTACGTATGTAAGTGTTCACTCTCGGGTTTCCCCGAAACCATCCACTTCACACAAAACACACACACACACCCCACACCCCACACACCACACCAAAACACACGAAAACCCACACACCAAAACCCCACCCACACACCACCACACCACCACACACACACCAAAAGGCCCCACCACACACACACACACACACACAACACACACACACACACACACACACACACACCAAAACCACACACACGCCACACACACACACACTGCGAACACACACACCCACACACACAACACACACCACACCCCACACACCACACACACGCACCACACACACCACACACCACACACCACACAACTCACACACACCACACACAGACTCCACACACACACCACACACAACGCAACACACCCCAAAAAAAACAACACCCACACACACCAAAACAAACCCCCACCCCCCACCCACACACACACACACAACACACCACCACACCCGCACACACACACACCACAAACCCACAAATCAAAACACACACACACACACACACACCAAAACCACACACCACAACACACCACACACCACACACACACAACACACACCCCACACCCCCCCACCCCACCCCACAACAAAAAAACACACTTTTAACCCCTCTCTCCCTGTCAATACGGCACACACTTTCCTATAAAATGAGGAAAATGAAAAGGGAACCGAACAGTAAAACATTTCGCAGTTTTTGTTTCTTTTTAAAAAGGAATGAAAAACCCCCAGGGTTTGCCTGTGACCAGTGGTACGGCGGAGAGGAGATCCAAGCAGCCGGGGACGATTCATACCCATTGCGTTTAACCCCTTTACGTTTTTCAGTTGCCGCTCAAAAAGCAAACCGAACTATGGTTACTTTGTATGTCCCATTTACGTTTACAAAATACGTGGGTTAACGTAAAAAATATGAAACAAAAACAAAGGGCTGAACATGGGGTTACTAAATAGACTGACAAGGTAAAATTATAAAACACAAAGCACTTATCTATACTTGGCCCTAAATTTTAAAGAACAATGCAAACCCTTGATTATCATAGAATTGCAGCCTTTTTAAAAGAAAAAAAATTTTTGTTTTTCGGGAATCTTTAAATTTTACAACGTTTTTTTTTTGAATATTCTCGAAGTGCCTTATATTATATTTTTTTCGGAATTCTAGTAAAATTCAATTTAATACATTTGGTATTATCTAAAATTATTTCTACCGCACTGTTCGTTATTTAAGACATATATCTTAGAATACAAAACGGCATTCATTAAAAAGAAGGTTTTATTAAAATAAGGAGATTTTTTTAAATCAATCCCAATGATAGCTCTTGCTGTTGGGCAAAAAATTATTAATTATAAAGGGCTTTTGTATAAAACTTCATCTTACAATTCTACTTTCATTATTTTTAGGCTTGCTGATGTAAAAAAAAATCAAACACCTTCGACTTCTGTTTTCATAAATGTGCCGATGTCTCCTCCCTGATTACTCTTATTTTATCTCTTCTTTCCCGGCTTGGCTCGCCTCTTCCTCCATCTCCCAGTTTTCCTTCACATCTTTCCTTTCTCTTTTACTTTAAGGGGGATTTTGGGGAAGGGGCGCAATAACAACAGGGTTAAATGTTGTACAAACAATTTACAATTGTAAAAATTATTATAAAATTTCTTTCTTCTTTTAAATTTTTTTTTTTTTTAAAAATTGGGCACACCTGTAACATCAGGGGTTACGAAACACGGATTGCGCAAAGGGCTTTCTTGAGGTATAATTAAATTTTTCTACCGCAGGTGCTTTTCCTTAATACAGCAAGAGCAAAAGGGACATGCAGCCCGAAGGCTAATGCGAAAAAGCTTTTTTTCCCTTACTATATTATTTCACAAAAAATAGCGCAACAGTTTTAAGCACGCACCGAAACCTCGTTAAGACTATCAGCGAGCCAACCCCACACCTGAGCGGTAGTTTTTCTCTTGGGAAACGGTGGGCGCCGCCTCGGTTTTTTCTCTCGGGTGCGCCCGGGGCCGTCATGTCGTAAGTCAATTGTGGCAGGATTTCGTTTTCTGCAGAGTCTTGAAATTACTGCTTTAAAACACCATCCTTGGGGGGGGTTATCATACCATTTATTTTTGTCAGAAAAACATTCTTGATAATTTTTTTTTTCATACGTGAAAAAATAAAACATTTGGCTCTTCCAGTTTCACAAAAAATATAAAAAAATAAAGATTTTGTTTGGTCCCTGCTCTCATTATTCTATATCGGGCCTCTCTTTATGCTTTCCATCATGCTGGATAGTACTACATTTAGATCCTTCCCTACCTATTTCTTTTCCCATACCATCTCTAATCTGGGGAAACCATATACCCCCCATTTATATGCCGTCTTTTCTTGACTGGGTCACATAAAAAAGACTGACCATAGTCCAAAGTGGTAGGTTTCTAAATTTCAAACACAGTTCAGTGCCAATTAACAAAAAGCCACACCATACCTTTACTTCATAATATAAACCTTAAGGAAAACAGTAAAATTTTTGGCAACCATTTCCCATTGAATTTGGGGTGAATATATTTTCTTTCTTTCTCCGTCTTTAAAAAAGTTCTGAACAAGGGAAAGTTTACCTTTGTTTGATAATGTCTTATGCAAAATGTAAAGACATAAAAAAGAATTTGATAGATTGGTACATTTGATTTGAAATGCGTATTAGATGTGCTTTTTTTTAGTCTACTATCTCTCTAAGGGGTAGCTTGGGGTTGTCTTGCCATTGCCGTCTATGGCCCACTAACCCATCCCAACTTCTACTGCTGGGGGGCCTCTCGGTGGGGCAAAATCCTTCCCAACGGAAGTCGGCTCTCGCTGGAAAATTGTTTGGAAGCTTGAAACTTACATCCTTCTCAGCAGAAAAAATAAGATGTACTTTCCATTTTCGGGAAATTTAAATTTTACCCATTTCATATTTTAAACATTTTCCCTTTTTAAATTTCTGGCCCTTTAAAAATAGAGGAAGAGTAGTATACTACACATTGTTATGAGTGTCGAACTCGCACTGACTTGGGAAGAAAAGATCTGTCATACCAGTTTCGTGAATAACTTTTTTTTTTTTATCCCTTATTCAAAACACCATCAACATGCATTTCATACTTGAATTGGCTTTTTTTGGGTGAACCTAGTTAGTTGACTGCCAAGTTCCCTTTTTTTTCAGTCAACTATTTTTTGTCTTTTGTAACCCCCAAATCGACATCTACTCGTTCACGTGATACCCAATACCCATTTCTTTGTGAAAGGGCGAAACCACTCGCCTCGTCCCCCACCCTATTATTGCTCAAATGCCAGTTCCAGCTTTAAAGGGGGTTTTGGCTTCAGTCGTCAGGCAAGTGTAGGGATAATCGATTAAATGTATCTTTTGATCAATCATTGAAGAAACTATTCTAACTATGTTTTCGATGATCGAATGATTATCAGAATTAATACTTGGAGAAAATTAAGAAATTGTAAGTGTTTAAAGTTTTCTTTCACATGCCAACTCTCCACTCCTACATCATTGCCATTTCCCCCCAAACCTTACTCTGCCATTCCCCACGCCCATCACTCTCCTCTTCCTACTACCCATCACTGCCTTTCCCCCACCACACCTCATCTCCCATTTCTCCCCACATCACCACTCTCCTCTCCTTTTTCCTGCCTTTTCCTCCCCATACATCATATCATTCTTTTTCCAATACAGTTTGCTTTTTCATGCTAGATATTCTAAAGTTAGGTATATTTGCCCTTTCTTTTTTTTTGTACATGGCTTGCAACTTCTATGCCCCGCTTTTTCTGACAGAGTGCCCTAAACTGCACGCTTATTCTTCATCCAGGCAAATTTCGGTTCAAATTTTCAAACTTGAATTTTTTTTTCCCTGCCATTTTCTGATTTAAAAAGTTTTTTTGTTTTCTTACTGACATTATATTTTCATTATTAAAAAATTTTTATAAACCTCTTAACCTAATTCATCTTTTTTTCCCTTCTTTTAGGGGGGATTTTAACTGCAGAAACTCAGATCCTCTAGGATTCCCAAAGGTCTAAGGTTTGGGTTGGGGTGAAAAGTGGGGAGGAAAAAACAAAAAATTCGCCACTATCTCTACGTACAATAACACCCAGTGAAATGTGCGAATGATGATTATCAAGTAAGAGCTAGACTAAGCTCCTTGTTGCCCGATTGATCAAAGTTATGCAAAAAATGTTAAAATCTTTTCTTTGCCCCCAACCCTTTTTTTGGGTTAGGGGATCCACACACCTTTTATCTTTTGAAAAAAATTTTTTTCGAAAATGACCCTTGGGAACACAACATTGGGGTTATCTGCTGCAATGGTACTGACTGTAATATATACCATTACCTCTTTCACTGAAATTTAGCACCCAAACCTTTTTTTGCTCCCTTTGTACTGCAATGTGATTAGGTTTTTGGTTTCTTAATTATCCTGTCTCATCTTATATATATTTTTGCTCTCAAAATTGCTTGACAAAAAAATTTAGTAACTGTTTTCCCAAACGCCTTGGGCCCGGGACCCTGGAAGCACAGGAGGGCTATTATATTCAGTAGACCATCGTGGCTGGGTTCCCCCTTAGTCCTTTTTTAAAGGGGGTCCATATGTTAAGAGTACTGGGCAATTTGTCCACCCGCAATGAGTGGGGATGGGGCAGTGGAGCCTACTCCATATGGTAGTGCAGGGTTCCACATTCCCTTGGGGCTGGATGGTATTTCCCGAAAATTTTATATACCTGTACTTCATTTTTGGTCTTGGGAAAATTTTGATGCTACGCCTTTCTTAATGATGCCTCTGCAGCAAAGTGGGGACCCGAAATAAGAGAGGTGACTCCGAGAGGCCTTACCAGGACTCCGACCTTCTGCAGATGTCGAACATGGCGTAGAGGTTTTGCTTGTGCTCCTCTCTCTGCCGAAATGTGAGTCATCGTCGTGCAGAAAAATCGTCTTTAGTCCATGGTAACATCGTCCAAAAACTGGGAAAGGGTCTAGGGGGCTTGCAAGGGCCAAACGGCTTTTGTAGAATTTCATACAGCCGGGGGAGTGGTTCCGCAGCTTGGGGAATCACCGTCGGCGTGGGGATCTATGGAGCTCTAACAAAGTCGTTCTGGAAAAATACTGTGCATCCCGAGGGTGCGGGGGCGAAAGTGGGGAAGAGGGTTGCGATCCACCTCAGGGGGTGCTGAGGTGGTATAACCCCAAAAGGCCCAATCACCATCCTTTCTCTGCCAAAATGTGGGGAGACCCATTGGCTAAAGTTCCCTCATGTGCCACATTGGGACGTGGAAAGGGGTCGGGGGAAAGGGGGCCCCTGAAATTTTGGAGAAAACTCGAGGATGTCCGATTGGCTCACTGGCTGGGGAAAACTGTGTAGTGGGGGGGATGCGTACTAGGGCGATATACATGGGTTGGGCCTGAAAAGACCCTCCCCTAAGATCTACCATGATCCTGATGGGCAAGGAAGTCTGCTCCATAAAGGGCTGCTGTATCGGCATCAGGAAAAATCCATGTCAACTTTGGGTGGGGCCCCACTAAAAAAGGGAAGTCAGGAAATGTTCCTGAGACGTGATGCGTAAACAGCGGGCGGCCTCCAGTGTCGGGGAGCAGATGGGCTTGTCCTTCTGGGATGGGGGGATGAAGCTGATTTCCACTCCGGTCAAACGAAAATGTAGGTGGAGTTAACGTGAAGAGATCGAACAAGCGTTTCCAGTTAGGAGTCGCTCACGCGGATCGCTTCTTTGAGTATACACTGCATTGCGTAGGATTATTTACGAAATCGCTAACGAGTTCTATGGAGATTTTTTTCACCATTCGGTATTTCAGGTGGGGTGAGGTTTAGTGGCTAGACATTTTGCTTCACGCGAAGCCTCCGGAAAGCTGTAGGACGCAGGAGGGGGCGGCTTTAGGGAGGGGACAGCCCATAGCTAAACTGACTATATCCCGGGGGTCACTAGGGGTTTTATAGTAAACGTACGGTAGGAAAAATACTCTTTATTTTTTTGGGAATAAAGTAAAATATTCTTTATCGATGAGTGGGAATAAAAAACAAAAACGTGGTAATAAAGAAAAGAGGTGAAGAAAGAAGGCCGGAGGAAAAGGAAAAGTTTCGAAAGTTAAAATTAAAAAGTAGAGACGACATCCCTTGCATGTTTTTTTTTTTTTGTTAAAGAGAGGTTGGGAGGGGAGGCGGTCTGTATAGCCAATACTATAGATAAAAAAGATTTTTTATTTTTATTTTGAATTTATTTTCAAGAATTTTTTACTTTATTCTACTTACCAACTGAAACAAAACGAGTGAAAGAACGATTTTTATTATTTTTATTTTATTTTTTTTTTTTTGCGCTGAAAAAGTGAACAGATTTTTTTTTTTTTTTTTTATTTTTTCTCCCTTTTCATTTGTTTTTATTTTAAAATTTTTTAGTTAAAATTTTAAAAAATTAAAAATTGTAAAAAAAACAGAGAAAAAAACATGCAAAAACGATTGAATGATGAAGGAGAAAATCAAAAAGATAGATGTAAAGAAGAGTATTGGTATTGATGATGAAGCGATTGGGGGACATGAGTGTATAAACCGGGGATTACTATTTTGGAAAAATCAGGTTTTGGGAAATGATTGCGTGCCCCTCAGCTTTTGATCTTTCCAAAGTGGGAGGGGACGAAAAAGAGCATAATTGATAAAGCATATACGGAAAGCTGTAAAAATATATATGGATGAACAGAGTAAAAAAGGTTTCAAGTAAAAGTAAAGAAAACAACAAAAAATTGGGGATGCATAAAAAAGGAATGCTTCATGTTGGGAGGTGTCAATCATCAAAAATAGTAAAAGGGCGATACTCGCTTTTGGGAACATTACTTTGATTACCTCTACGATCGGTAGTCATTACTTTTTGATTATTTTTACCCGGAAATAATTATGCAGTGGGATATTTGTAAATTTTATGTATACAATTATGGGTTTTAAAATGTATCTCTGTATCTGTCTCTGTCTGACTGTCTTTTGTCTGTTTTGTTTGCGTCTCTCTGTTTGTCTGTCTCTTCTCTCTCTCCCCTCCTCTTTTTCTCTCTCTCTCTTCTCTCTCTATCTACTATCTTCTATCTCGGTTGTGTTTTTTTTGAAACGGTTTCCCCTCGCCTTTCCCCCCCCCCCCCATCACTCCCCAAAACCTTGGCGATGAGGGGCGTAAAAGAGAAAGGGGGGTAAAAATTTAATAAATAAAAAGCCCTTACTGCATTCCCAAGCATTCGTACAAAAAATTTTTCCCACCCCCTTTATAATAGTCGAAAAAAATTGGACACCCCTGGAAAGGGGAGACAGTCCGGGGAGTAATGTTTTTGGCAATCGTTTACGGAATTATAATCGCTTACCGGAAATTTCACGCTGTAATCGATTAGCCCAACACTACAAACAGCTGGTCTACCTCTATCGTCGCGATTTGGGCCAACACAAAAAACGCGCGCGCGCGCACACATTACATACTATAAATAATTACATGTTGTTTATGTATTTAAAAATTCTCCTTTTGCTGTAGCTTCGTGCCTTTCTTACATGGGGTCGCTTGACAGGTTCTGATATCTTTTTATGGCCCATGCCCTTCCGCCAACCCCCTTCTTTATTTAACCGGGCTGGGACCGGGAAAGACGGGGTGGCTGCCCACCCAGTGGGTAGGTAGGTGGTGTGTGTGTGTGTGTGTGTTTTTTGTGGGTGTGTCGTGTGTGTTGTGTGTGTGTGTCTGTGTAGTGTGTGTGTTGTGTGTTGTGGTGTTGTGTGTGTGTGTGTGTGTGTGGTTGTGTGTGTGTGGTATTTGTATGTATGATTATGTATGTATTTATTATATTTATTATATATATATATAAATTTTTATATTATATTTATTATTATTAATTATTTCCCCGGGCCAGCACTATAGAAAAAATACTGTGATTGAGGAAACTATTCTTTTATTCGGCAGCAGTTTTCTCCTTCTTGATCGGAAAAAATGTTTTTTTGCATTTTTTGGTTTTTTATTTCATCTCTATAAATGACACGTGATACTTTAATATTCCCCTAAAGCCTTCCTGAAATTTTATTTCTTCACTTCAAGAGGAAAAAGCTTTTTTCAAAATGCTTTTAAAGGGCTTTTGTGGGCTCATTTTTATGATCTTTTTAATGCATTTCTTGATGATTTTAATTTTCTCCTTTGCTCCGACCACCGAATAATGGGCGGCCACCAAACCCAACTGGGGAGACTTTATTATCTAGACTACACACACAAACCCCAACACCAAAAACCCCCACACAAAAACACACACACAAAAACACCACAACAACACAACACCACACACACAACACACACACACACACCACACACAAAACACAACAACACACACACACACACAAAAACCCCCCCCCCCCCCCAAAACACACACACCCACAACAAACACACACACACACACAAAAAAAAAAACCCCCCCCCCCCACACACACACAACACAC
>NW_023658072.1:0-25306 GCF_015228065.2 Penaeus monodon
TAAAAAATTTTCATAATCCAAAAATACAAAATAAGATAACAATTGCAAAATTGATAATAATTTTAATATGATGATAATGATGATGATAATGTGATAATGAGATAATGTGATGATAACGATAATAATGATGAAATCATGATAAAGATGATGATAATAAAAAGGAATTGGTCCTATATAATAAAAAAAAGGTAAAGAAAAAAAATTCCCCAAAAATCGAAAAAGCGGCAAAAAACTAGGAATATAGCCTTTTGAGAGTTACTCCAAAATGATTTTTTTTGTTTCTTTGGCGATTAAGGCAATTTTTAGTGTAAATAGATAAAATTTCCAGAATGTATTAAAAAATAAAAATAAAGGGTGAAAAAAGTGAGAATAAAGAGAAATTTTAAACTTTGAATTTTTTTAAAAATTTTTATTTTTATTTATTATTTTTTATTTTATTATTATTTTTTTTATATTATTATTAGATTTTTATTTTTATTATTATTTTTACTATTATTGCCAAAAAAAAATTTTTAATCTGTAATAATAACAAAATAATAATAAGTATAAGTATAATAAAATAAGCTAGTGGTTTAAATTGTAAGTATTATTTTTGTTATTATCACATTTTTATTTTTTGTATGGTAGTATAATTGCAAAAATAATTATTAGACAGTAATAATACAGTAAAAACGATAAATTTAAAATAATGATATAAATAAAATTTAATATCTTACTATTGATTTATTTTTATTACTTATTTTTTGTTTTGGTTTTTTTTGATTTTTGGAAAAATATTTCATAACTCCAATAATTGCAATAATTGATAACAATTTTCAAAAATATGATAAAATTGCAATAAAGTATAATGATGAATAATGAGATAATGTGATGATGATGATGATAACGAAATAAAGATAATAATCATGATGATGGATAATAACAAGAATTTTGCCAAAATAAAATAAAAAAAGGGATAAGAAAAACATCCCCAAAAGTCGAAAAAGCGGCAAACCTAGCGAAATAAGCCTTTTTGGGGTAACTCCAAAATGACGTTTTTCGATTTCTTGGTGATTTTGGGAATTTTTAGGGTAATAATGAAATAAATTAAAAAATTGTATTAATCAAACAATAAAAGATGATAAAAGTGAGAATAAAGAGAATTTTTAAAAAATTTGAATATTATTAAAATTATTATTATTATTATTATTATTTATTATATTATTATAATAATAATATAATTATTATTATTATTATTATTATTATTACTATTATCTTACTATTATATTATTGATCAAAAATTATTTCTTTATATCTGTAATAATAACAATAATAATATAAGTATATAGTATAATAATAATATGCTAGTGTTTATAATATTGTTATTATTATTATTATTGTTATTATCTCATTATTATTATTTGTACGGTAGTATAATTGGCCAAAAATAATTTAGTATAACAGTAATAATTCAGTAATAACGATACTAATTAAGATAATATATAAATATAATTATAAAATCGTTATATTATTCTTATTATGTTTATTAACTATTATTATTGTTGTGGGTTATTAGTATTATTTGCAAAAATATATACTTACCCTCCAATAATTTCAATAATAAATGCATAACATGCAATAATGATGATAATAATTGCACTATGAATGATAATTATGATGATACATGTATGATAATGAATGATAATGATGAATGAATAAAGCTAATATGATGATATCCTTATAATATGATTATAATAACAGGAATTGTGTCCCATATAATAATATAAAAAGGTATAAGAAAAACATTCCCCAAAGTCGAAAAACGCAAAATCTAGCGATCATAGCCTTTTGAGTGTATACTCCAAAATGACGTTTTTCGATTTCTTTGGTGATTTCGCAATTATTAGGGTATAATAATTACCAGAATTGGTATTAGATCATAACATTAATTATGTAAAGTGAGAATAAAGAGAATTTTTGATAACATTTGAAATATATTAAAATTAATTATTAATGATATTATTATTATTATTATTATTTATTATTATTTTATTATTATTATTATTATTAGTCTTATTATTAATGATTAGTACTATTATCTTAATTATTAGTATTTATTGCCAAAAATCTATTATATCTGTAATAATAACGTAATAATAATAAATTATTAAGTATAATAATAATAATTCTAAATTGGTTCTAATTTGTTTATTAGTATTATTCTGTATAATCATCATTTTATTATTTGGTACTGGTAGTATAATTGGCAAAAATAATTTATTATAACAGTAATAATTAACAGTAATTAACGATCCTAATTAAGATGAATGATAGAAATAATATTATACCATCGTTAATATTGTTATTATTATTGTTATTACTATTATTATTGTGCGGTATTAGTATTATTGCCAAAATATTTACTATAACTTCCAATAATTACAATAATAATGTAACAATTGCAATATTCTGCTATTAATTGCAATAATGATGATAATGTGATGATAATTGATAATGATGATAATGATGATGATAACGATAATAATGATGATAATCATGATAATGAATGATGGATAATCACAGGAATTGTGTCCATATATAATATAAAAAAGTATAAGAAAACCATTCCCAAAAGTCGACAAAGCGGCAAAATCTAGCGCAATATAGCCTTTTGAGAGTATACTCCAATGACGTTATTATCGATTTCTTTGGCTATTTCGGCAATTATTAGGGTAATAATTATAATAAATTACCAGAATTGTATTAAAATCATAACAATAATGATGATAAAAGTGAGAGAAAGAGAATTTGGGATAACCTTTGAATATTATTAAATTATTATTATTATTAGTATTATTTATTATTATTATTATTATATTTATTTATTATTATTATTATTATTTTATTACTATTATCTTAATTATTAGTATTATTGCAAAAAATCTATTATATCTGTAATAAAAACAATAATAATAATAAGTAATAAGTAATAATCAATAATAATGCTAGGGTTATAATTTGTATTTGTATTATTATTGTTATTATTCCATCATTATTATTATTTGTATGGGTAGTATATTGAAAATAATTTTATCACAGTAACTTACAGAATAACGATACTACTTAAGATATGATAAATAATAATTTAAAATCGTTATTATTTATTGTTTTTTACTATTATTATGGTTGTGGTTATTAGTATTATTGCAAAAATAATATACTATAACTCAATATTGCAATAATAATGATAACAATTGAGCATAATTATGATAATAATGCAATAATATGATAATTATATGATGATAATGATGATAATTATGATGATACCGATAATAATGATGATAATCATGATAATGATATGATGATAATAACATTAGCTTTGTATATTGAAAAATAATTATATAACAGTAATAATTACAGTAATAACCGATACGAATTAAGATAAAAAATGTTATAAGAAAAACATTCCCAAAAGTCGAAAAAGCGGCAAAATTCTATCGAAATATAGCCTTTTGAGAGTATACTCCAAAATGACGTTTTTTCGATTTCTTTGGTGATTTCGGCAATTATTATGGTAATAATGATAATAATTACCAGAATTGTATTAATCATAACAATAATGATGATAAAAGTGAGAATAAAGAGAATTGGATTAACATTTGAATATTATGTTAAAATTATTATTATTATTATTATTATTATTATTATTATTATTATTATTATTAATATTATTATTATTATTATTATTATTATTATTATTATTATTATTACTATTATCTTAATTATTAGTATTATTGCCAAAAAAAAATCTATTATATACTGTAATAATAACAATAATAAGAATAAGTAAGATAATAATATAATGCTAGTGGGTTAAAATATTGTTATTAGTATATTATTGTTATTATCATCATTATTATTATTTGTACTGGTATATAATTGCCCCCCAAAAATAATTATATAGCAGCTATAATTAAGTAATAAACGATACTACTTAAGATAATGACAAAATAATAAATTATAAAATTCGTTCTTATTGTTCTTATTATTGTATACTATTAATATGTTGTGGTTATAGTTATTGCAAAAATATTACTATAACTCCAATCTAATGGCAATAATAATGATAAACAATTGCAATAATGATGAAATAATTGCAATAATGATGATAATGGATGATGATAATTGCTGATAAGCTGATAATGATGATGATAACGAGAATATGATGATAATCAGATAATGATGATGATAATAAACAGGAATTGTGTCTATATCTAATATAAAAAAGCGTATAAGAAAAACATTCCCAAAAGTCGAAAAAAAGCGGCAAAATCTAGGAAATATAGCCTTTTGCAGAGTATACGCCAAATGACGTTTTTTCGATTTCTTTGGTGATTCGGGCCAATTATTAGGGTAATAATGATAATATTACCAGAAATTGTATTAATCATAACAATCATGATGATAAAAGTGAGAATAAAGAGAATTTGATAACATATGAATAAATTATAAATATTATTTTTATTATTATTATTATTATTATTATTATTACTATTATTATATATATTATTAGTATTATTATGATTATTTCTTATTATTACGTACATATCTTAATTATTAGTACTATTGCCAAAAAATCAATTATATCTGTATAATAACCAAAAACAATAATAATAAATAAGTATAAGTATAATAATAATAATGCATAGTGGTTATAATATGGTAATAGTATATTATTGTATAAATCATCATTATTATTTGTAATGGTAGTATAATTGCAAAAATAATATTATACAGTAATAATCACAGTAATAAACGATACAATTAGATAATGATATAAAAATAATTATAAAAATCGTTATTATGTTATTAGTTATTGTTATACTATTATTATTGTTGTTGGTTATAGTATTATTGCAAAATATATACTATACCTCCAATAATTGCAATAATATGATAAAAAATGCAATAATGATGATAATAATTGCAATAATGATGATAATGATGATGATGATAGTGATGATAATGATGATCAATGATGATGATAACGATAATAATGATAAATCATGATAATGATGATGATAAAACATTATCTTGTATAATTGAAAAAATAATTATTATAACAGTAATAACTACAGTAATAACGATAATAATAAGATTAAAAAAGGTAAAGAAAAAACATTACCAAAAGTAGAAAAAAAGCGGCAAAATCTCAGCGAAATATAGCCTTTTGAGAGTATACTCAAAAATGACGTGTTTTTCGATGTCTTTGTGATTTCGGCAATTATTAGGGTAATAATGATAATAATTACCAGAATTGTATAATCATACCAATAATGATGATAAAAGTGGAGGAAAGAAATTTTTTTTTAACGAGAATTTTTTTATCTATAACATTTGAATTTATTTAAAAATTATTATTATTTTTATTATTATTATTATTATTTTTATTTTTTATTTTAATTATTATTATTATTATTATTATTATTATCATTATTAATAGTATCGTTAATTATTAGTATTACTGCCAACAAATTATTATACATTTAATAAATAAACAATTAAAATAGGTATAAGTATAATATAATAATGCTAGTGGTTATAATATTGTTTATTTAGTATATATGTTATTATCATATTATTATTATTTGTACTGGTAGTATAATTGCAAAATAATGATTATAACAGTAATATTACAGTATAACGATACTATTAAGATAATGATATAAATAATAATTATTAAAATCGTTATTATGTTATTTTATTGTTATTACTATTATTTTGTTGTGGTTATTAGCGTATTGCAAAAATAATACTATAACTCCAATAATTGCAATAATAATGATTACAATTGCAATAATGATGATATTTAATTGCAATAATGATGATGATAATGATGATTAATGATGATGATAACGATAATAATGATGATAATCATGATAATGATGATACGATAATAACAGGAAATTGTGTCCATATGTATACATAAAAAAGGTATAAGGAAAAACATTCCCAAAAGTCGAAAAAGCGCAAAATGCTAGCGAAATATAGCCTTTTGAGATCGATACTCAAAAATGACGTTTTTTTCGATTTCTTTGGGAGTTCGGCAATTATTGGGTATAATGTAAAATTACCAGAATTGTATTTATCATACACATAATGATGATAAAAAGTGAGAATAAGAGAATTTTGATAATTTGAATATATAAAATTATTATTATATTTTATTATTATTATTATATATTATATTATTATTCTTATTTTATTCTTATTATTATTATTATTATTATTATCATATTTACTATTATCTTAATCATTAGTATTATTGCCAAAGAAATCTGTAATAATAACAATAAAATAATAAGTATAAGTATAAAATTAATAATGCTAGTGGTTATAATATTGTTATTAGTATATTATTATTGGTATTATCACATTTATTATTATTTGTACTGGTAGTATAATTGCAAAAATAATTATTATAACAGTAATAATTACAGTAAATAAAAACGACGAATAAGATATGATATAAATAATAATTATAAAATCGTGTATATTGTTATTATTATGTTATTATATTATTATTGTTGGGGTTTATTAGTATGTCTTGCAAAAATATATACTATGAACTCCAATAATTGCAATAATATGATAACAATTGACAATAATGATGATAATAATGCAATAATGATGATAATGATGATGATAATGATGTAATGATGATGCTACCGATAATAATTGATGATATCCTGATAATGATTATGATAATAACAGGAAATTGTGTCCATATATAATATAAAAAAGGTATAAGAAAAAAAACATTCCAAAAGTCAAAAAAGGCGGCAAAATCTAGCGAATTATAAGCCTTTTGAGAGTATTACTCCAAAAGACGTTTGTTCGATTTCTTTTGTGGATTTCGCCAATATTAGGGTATAATGATAATAATTGACCAGAATTGTATTAAGCATACACAATAATGATGATAAAATTTGAGAAAAAGAGAAATTTTGATAACATTTGAATAGTTATAAAAATTATTATTATTATTATTATTATTATTATTATTATTAGTATTATTATTTTATTATATATTATTTATATTATTTAGTTATATTACTATTATCTCTAATTATTAGTATTATTGCCAAAAAATCTATTATATCGTAATAAGAACAATAATAATAATAAGTATAAGTATAATAATAATAAGGTGCTAGTGGTTATAATATTGTTATTAGTATTCTTATTGTTATTCATCATATTATATTTGGACTGGTAGCGATAGCCTAATTGCAAAAATAATTATTAATAACAGTAATCATTACCAGTAATAACGATATAATTAAGATAATGATTAAATAAAATTATAAAATATTATTATTGTATTATTATTGTGATTACATTATTATTGTTGTGTGGTATTAGTATTATTGCAAAGAAAAAATAAATACTATAACTCCAATAATGCAATAATAATGATAACAATGCCAATACTGATGATAAAAATTGCAATAATGATGATAATGATGTGATAATGATGATAATGATGATGATAACGATAATAATGATGATAATCATGATAATGATGATGATAAATAACAGAATTGTGTCCATTATATAATATAAAAAAAAGGTATAAGAAAAACATTCCCAAAAGTCGAAAAAGCGGGCCAACAATCTAGCAAATATAGCCTTTGAGAGTATACTCAAAATGACGTTTTTTCGATTTTTTGGTGATTCGGCAATTATTCAGGGTAAATAATGAATAAAATTACCAGAATGATTGTATTATCCTAACATAATGATGATAAAAAGTGAGAATTAAGAGAATTTTGATAACATTGAATATTATTAAAATTATTATTATTATTATTATATATTATTATTATTATATTAGTATTATTATTATTATTTACTGAATTTAGTATCTTAATTATTAGTATTATTGCCAAAAAATCTCTTATATCTGTAATAATAAACAATAATAATAATTAAGTATAAGTATAAAAGAATAATGCTAGCGGTTATAATATTGTATAGTATTATATTGTTATTATCCTCATATATTATTTGTACTGGTAGATAATTGCAAAAATAATTAGATAACAGAATAATTTACAGTAATAACGATATAATTACGATTAATGATATAAATAATAATATAAAATCGTTTATTATTCTTATTATATTGTTATTATATTATTATTGTTGTGGTTATTATATTATGCAAAAAATACGATACTATAACTCCAAGAATTGCCTAATAATGATAACCAATTGCATAATGATGATACTAATTGCAATAATGATGATAATGATGATGATACTGATGATAATGATGATGATAAACGATAATAATGATGATAATCCTGATAATGATGATGATTAATAACAGGAATTGTGTCCGATATATAATATAAAAAAAGTATAAGAAAAACATTCCCCAAAGTAGAAAAAGCGGCAAAAAATCTAGCGAAAATAGCCTTTGAGAGTATTATCCAAAATGACGTTTGTTCGATTCTTTGGTGATCGGCAATAGATAGGGTAAAATGATAATAATTACCAGAATTTGAAATCATAACAAATAATGTGATAAAAGTGAAAAAAAGAGAATTTGAACATTGAATATTATTAAAATTATTATCATTAGTATTATTATTATATTATTATTATTATTATTATTATTATTATTATTATTATTAGTACTATTTATTTATATTATTATTATTATTTATGATTATTAATTATTATTATTACTATTATCTTAAGTATAGTATTATTGCCAAAAAAATCTATTATATCTGTAATAATAACAATAATAATAATAAACTATAAGTAAATAATAATAATGCTAGGGTATATAAATATTGTTATTATATTATTATTGTTATTATCATCAGTATTATTACAAAATTGTACTGTTATTAGTTATAATTGCAAAATAAATTATATAACAGTAATAATTACAGTAATAACGAGTACTAATTAAGATAATGATATAAATAATAATTATAAATCGTTATATGGTATTATTATTTTTATTACTATTATTATGAGTGGGTATTAGTATGTATTGAAAATATATACTTAACTCCAATAATGCAATAATAAATGATAAACATGCAAATTAATGATGATAATTAATTACCATAATGTGATAATGATGATGATAATGATGATAAAGGTGAAATGCTGATGATAACGATAATTATTGATGATAATCATGATATGATGATGATAATAACCAGGAAGTGTGTCAATTATAACTAAAAAAGGATAAGAAAAACATTTCCAAAAAGTCGAAAATGCGGCAAATCTAGGAAATAACCTTTGAGAGTATACTCCAAATGTACGTTTTTCGGTTTCTTGGTAATTTCGGCGTTATTAGGGTAAAATGATAATAAAATTACCAGATTGTATTAATCATAACAATATGATGATAAACGTGAGAATAAGAAATTTTGATAACACATTTGGGAATATTATTAAAATATTATATTATTATTATATTATTATTCTTATTATTATTATTATTATTATTATATTATGATTTATTATATTATTATACTATTATTATTATTATTATTATTATTTTATTATTATTCTTATATTATATTAATATATCTTAATTATAGTATTATTGCAAAACAAACATTATATTGTAATAATAACAATAAGAAGAATAAGATAAGTATAATAATAATAAGCTAGTGTGATAATATTGTTATTAGTATTATTATGTTATTATCATCATTATTCTATTTGTACTGTAGTATAATGCACAAAATAATCTATTATAACAGTAATAAATTACAGTAATAACGGATACTAATTAAGATAAGGATATAAATAATAATTATAAAAGCGTTATTATTGTTATTATTATGTGATTACTAGTATTATTGTGGGTTATTAGTATTATGCAAAAATATATACTACAACTCCAATATTGCAATAATAATGATAACAATTGCAATAATGATGATAATAATTGCAATATGATGATAATGATGATGATAATGATGATAATGATGATGATATAATAATGATGATAATCATGATAATGATGATGATAATAACAGGAATTGTGTCCATATATAATATAAAAAAGGTATAAGAAAAACATTCCCAAAAGTCGAAAAAGCGGCAAAATCTAGCGAAATATAGGCTTTGAGAGTATACTCCAAAAGACGTTTTTCGATTTCTTTTGTGATTTCGGCAGTTGTATTAGGGTATAATGATAATAATTACCAGAATGTATTAATCATAAGAATAATGATGATAAAAGTGAGAATAAAGAGAATTTTGATAACATTTGAATATTATTAAAATTATATTATTATTATTATTATTATTATTTATTATTATTATTATTATTATTATCTTAATTATTAGTATTATTGCCAAAAAATCTATTATATCTGTAATAATAACAATAATAATAATAAGTATAAGTATAATAATAATAATGCTAGTGGTTCTAATATTGTTATTAGTATAATTATTGTTATTATCATCATTATTATTATTTGTACTGTAGTATAATTGCAAAATAATTATTATAACAGTAATAATTACAGTAATAACGATACTAATTAAGATAATGATATAATAATATTATAAAATCGTATTATTGTTATTATTATTGTTATACTATATTATTGTTGTGGTTATTAGTATTATTGCAAAAATATATACTATAACTCCAATAATTGCAATAATAATGATAACAATTGCAATAATGATGATAATAATTGCAATAATGATGATAATGATGATGATAATGATGATAATGATGATGATAACGATAAAAATGATGATAATCATGATAATGATGATAATAACAGGAATTGTGTCCATATATAATATAAAAAAGTTATAAGAAAAACATTCCCAAAAGTCGAAAAAGCGGCAAAATCTAGCGAAATATAGCCTTTTGAGAGTATACTCCAAAATGACGTTTTTTTCGATTTCTTTGGTGATTTCGGCAATTTTTAGGGTAATAATGATAATAATTACCAGAATTTTATTAATCATAACAATAATGATGATAAAAGTGAGAATAAAGAGAATTTTGATAACATTTGAATATTATTAAAATTATTAATTATTTTTTATTATTATTATTATTTTTATTATTATTTTTATTATTATTATTATTTTAAATCAATATTACCATTATTATTATTTTATTATCTTTAAATTATCAGTATTATTGCCAAAAAAATCTATTAATTTAATAAAACAATAATAATAAAAGTAAACTTAATAATAATAATGTAGGGTTATAAAATGTTATTAGTTTATTATTTTTATTTTCATTTTTATTTTTTACTGGTAGTATAATTGCAAAAAAATTTTTTTATAACAGTAAAATTACAGTAAAACGTACTAATTTTGAAAGTATAAATAATAAATTTTAAACTTATTATTTTTATTATTTTTGTTATTTTATTATTATTTTTGTGTTATTAGTATTATTGCAAAAATTAACATAACTCCAAAAATTTCAAAATAATGATAGCAATTGCAATAATGTGAAATAATTGCAATAAAGAGATAAATGAGATAAAATGATAAGTGATAATGATAATAACGATAATAATGATGATAATCATGATAATGATATGAGATAAAACAGGAATTGTCCCTATATAATATAAAAAAGGGATAAGAAAAAATTCCCCAAAATCGAAAAAGCGGCAAAATCTAGCGAAAATAGCCTTTTGAGAGTATTTTCTCCAAAATGACGTTTTTTCGATTTCTTTTTGGGGATTTCGGCAAATTTTTTTAGGGTAAAAATGATAAATTTCCAGAATGTATTAAACATAACAAAACTGATGATAAAAATGAAATAAAGAGAATTTTGATAACATTTCAATGTATTAAAATTATATTTTTATTATTATTTTTATTTTTATTATCATTATTTTTATTTTTTATTTATTATTATTAATATAATTATCATTATCTTTAATTTTTAGTATTATTTCCAAAAAAAACTATTATATCTGTAATAAAACAAAAAATAATAAGTTAAGTATAAAATAATAATGCTATGGTTATAATATTGTTATTATATTTTATTGTTATTTTCATCATTTTTATTATTTTTTTATGGTATATTTGCAAAAATAATTATTTTAACGTAAAATTTCAGTATAAAAAGATAAAATTAAATAATGATAAAAATTTAAAAAAATTCGTTATTATTCTTATTATTATTGTTATTACTATATTTTGTTTGGTTTTATATTATTGCAAAAATATATACTATAACCCAAAATTGCAATAATAATGATAAAAATTGCAAAATGATGAAATAAATTGCAATAATGATGAAAAGATGATGATAAAGATGATAATGTGAGAAATGAAAAAAAGAGAAAATCATGATAAAAGGAGATAAAACAGGAATTGTCCAATTATAAATAAAAAGGGATAAGAAAAAAATTTCCCAAAAGTCGAAAAAGGGCAAAAACTGCGAAATTAAGCCTTTTTAGAGTAAACTCCAAAGGAGTTTTTTTTGTTTCTTTGGTGATTTCGGCAATTTTTAGGGAATAATGATAAAAATTAGCAGAATTGTATAATCATAAGAATAATGATGATAAAAGTGAGAATAAAAATTTAATTTAATATTAAAATTATTATTATTATTATTATTATTATTATTATACTAATTAAGATAATGATATAAATAATAATTATAAAATCGTTATTATTGTTATTATTATTGTTATTACTATTGTTATTGTTGTGGTTATTAGTATTATTGCAAAAATATATACTATAACTCCAATAATTGCAATAATAATGATAACAATTGCAATAATGATGATAATAATTGCAATAATAATGATAATGATGATGATAATGATGATAATGATGATGATAACGATAATAATGATGATAATCATGATAATGATGATGATGATAATAACAGGAATTGTGTCCATATATAATATAAAAAAGGTATAAGAAAACATTCCAAAAGTCGAAAAAGCGGCAAAATCTAGCGAAATATAGCCTTTGAGAGTATACTCCAAATGACGTTTTTTCGATTTCTTTGGTGATTTCGGCAATTATTAGGGTAATAATGATAATAATACCAGAATTGTATAAACATAACAATAATGATATAAAAGTGAGAATAAAGAATTTTGATAACATTTGAATATTATTAAAATATATTATTATTATTTATTATTATTATTATTATTATTTATTATTATATTATTACTATATCTTAATTATTAGTATTATTGCAAAAAATCTATATGTCTGTAATAATAACATAATAATAAGTATAAGTATAATAATAATAATGCTAGTGGTTATAATATTGTTATTAGTATATTATTGTATTAATCATTATTATTATTTGTACTGGTATATAATTGCAAAAATAATTATTAAACAGTAATAATTACAGTAATAACGATACTAATTAAGATTGATATAAATAATAATTATAAAATCGTTTTATTATTTATTATTTGTTATTACTATTATTATTGTTGTGGTTATTAGTATTATTGCAAAATTATACTATAACTCCAATAATTGGCAATAATAATTGATAACAATTGCAATAATGATGATAATAATTGCATATATTATATTATGATATGATATAATGATATAATGATGATGATAACGATAATAATGATGATAATCATGATAATGATTGATGATAATAACAGGAAATTGTGTCCTATATAATATAAAAAAAAGTATAAGAAAAACATCCCAAAAGTCGAAAAAGCGCAAAATCTAGCGAATATTACCTTTTGAGAGTATACTCCAAAATGACGTTTTTCGAATTTCTTTGGTGTTTACGGCAATTATTAGGGTAATAAGATAATAATTACCAGAATTGTATTAATCATAACATAATGATGATAAAAGTGAGAATAAAGAGAATTTTGATAACTTTGGTATTATTAATTAAAAATATATATTATAATTATTAATTATTATTATATTATTATTATTATATTATTATTATTTATATTATTATTATATATATTATTATTATTATCTAATTATGATTATTGCCAAAAAATCTATTATAACTGTAATAATAACAATAATAATATAAGTATAAGTATAATAATAATAATGCTAGTGGTTAAAATATTGTTATTAGTATTATTATTGTTATTATCATCATTATTATTATTTGTACTGGTAGTATAATTGCAAAAATAATTATTATAACAGTAATAATTACAGTAATACCGATACTAATTAAGATAATGATATAAATAATAATTATAAAATCGTTATTATTGTTATTATTATTGTTATTACTATTATTATTGTTGTGGTTATTAGTATTATTGCAAAAATATATACTATAACTCCAATAATTGCAATAATAATGATAACAATTGCAATAATGATGATATAATTGCAATAATGATGATAATGATGATGATAATGATGATAATGATGATAATGATGATGATGATAACGATAATAATGATGATAATCATGATAATGATGATGATAATAACAGGAATTGTGTCCATATATAATATAAAAAAGGTATAAGAAAAACATTCCCAAAAGTCGAAAAAGCGGCAAAATCTAGCAAAATATATCCTTTTGAGAGTATACTCCAAAATGACGTTTTTTCGATTTCTTTGGTGATTTCGGCAATTATTAGGGTAATAATGATAAAAATTACCAGAATTGTATTAATCATAACAATAATGATGATAAAAGTGAGAATAAAGAGATTTTTTATAACATTTGAATATTATTAAAATTATTATTATTATTATTATTATTATTATTATTATTATTATTATTATTATTTTTTATTATTATTATTACTATTATCTTAATTATTAGTATTATTGCCAAAAAATCTATTATATCTGTAATAATAACAATAATAATAATAAGTATAAGTATAATAATAATAATGCTAGTGGTTATAATATTGTTATTAGTATTGTCATGATTGTATTAATCATAACAATAATGATGATAAAAGTGAGAATAAAGAGAATTTTGATAACATTTGAATATTATTAAAATTATTATTATTATTATTATTTAAATTTTTATTATTTTTTATTATTTATTATTACTACTATCTTAATTTTAGTATTAATTTTTCCCCCCCCCCAAAAACTATTATACTGTAATAATAAAATAAAATAATAAGTTTTAAAATATAATAAAATAATCCCATGGTTTTAAATTTTTATTTTGTATTATTATTGGTTTTTAATTTTCATTAAATTTTTATTTGTTTCTGGTACTATAATTGCAAAAATAAATTTTCATAAAAGTAATAAATTTCAGTAATAAAGATACAATTAAAAAATTATATAAATAATAATTATTAAAACGTTATTATTTTTATTATTATTTTTATTATATTTTATTGTTGGGGTTTTTTAGTATTATTGCAAAAAAAAATATACTATAACTGTAATAAATTTCAATTTAAAAATGATAACAATTGCAATAAAGATGAAAAATAATTGCAATAACGATGATATGGATGAATAAAAGATGATAATGAGGGCGATAACGTAATAATGTGAAACATGAAAATGATGATAATAACAGGAAAATTTTGGGGCCCCTTTAATATAAAAAAGTAAATAAGAAAAAAAATTCCCAAAAATCGAAAAAGGGGGGCAAAATTAGCGAAAAATAGCCTTTTAGAGTATACTCCAAAAGGGGTTTTTTTTGGGTTTTTTTTTGGGGATTTCCCGGGCCAAAATTTTTAGGGAAAAAATGATAAAAATTTCCAGAATTGTATTTCATAACAATAATGATGAAAAATTTGGGAAAAAAGGGAAATTTTTATAACATTTTTAAATTTTTAAAAATTTTTATTATTATTATTTTTATTATTATTATTATTATTAATATTATTTTTATTAATTTATTATTATTTTTTATTTTTTTTTTTATTATTAAAATTATTTTTTATTATTTCTTAAATTTTTAGTTTATTGCCAAAAATCTATTATACCCCGTAATAATAACCCAAAAAAATAAAAAGTATAAATATAATAATAATAATCCCAGTGGTTATAATATTGTTTATTGTATTATTTTTGTTATTACATCATTATTTTATTTTTACTGGGTATAAATTTAAAAATAAATTTTTATAAAAGTAAAAATTTCAGTAATAAAGGGTACTAATTAAAATAATGATATAAATAAAAATTATTTTAAAAACGTTATTATTTTATTATTATTGTTTTTTTACTATTTATTGGTTTTTGGGTTTTTAGTATTATTGCAAAAATATATACTATAACTCCAAAAAATTGCAATAAAAAATGATAACCCAAATTTCAATTTTAAAGATGATAATAATTGCAAAAATGAGTATAAAGAGAAAGAAAAAGATGATAAAGATGATAATTTATGATGTAACGATAATAATTATGATAACTGATAAAAGGAAAGATGATAATAAAAGGGGAATTTTTGTCCATATATAATATAAAAAAAAAGGGATAAAAAAAAACATTCCCAAAAATCCGGGAAAAAACGCAAAATCTAGCGAAATAAGCCTTTTTAGAGTAATTAAATCCAAAAGAAGTTTTTTTATTTTTTTGGTGATTTCGGCAATTATTAGGGTAAAAATGATAATAATTTCCAGAATTGGGTTTTTCATAACAAAAAAATGATGATAAAAATTTAGAAAAAAGAGATTTTTGGAAAAACCCTTTTTAATATTTTAAAATTATTATTATTATTATTATTTTTTTATTTTTATTATTATTATTATTATTTTATTATTATTATTATTATTAAATTTTACTATTATCTTAATTATTAGTATCAATTGGGCCAAAAAAACTATTATTTTTCGGGAATAATAAAAAATAATAAAAAAAGTATAAGTATATAAATAATGTAGTGGTTTAATTTAAAATTTTTAAATTTGTATTATTATTGGGTTTTTATCATCATTATTATTTTTGTACTAGTAGTATAATTTTCCAAAAAAAATTATTTAACAGTAAAAATTACAGTAATAACGAACTAAATTTAAAATAATGATTAAATAATAATTATAAAATCGTTATTAAATTTTTATTATTATTGTTTTTTACTATTTTTATTGTTGGGGTTATTAGTTTATTGGCAAAAAATATACTATAAATCCAAAAAATGGGAATAATTTAAAGATAACAATTTCAATAATTTATGATAATAATTGCAAAAAATGATGATAATGATGTGATAAAGATGAAATGAAGATGATAACGTTTTAAAAGAGGGTAAACATGATAAAAATGATGATAATCAGGGAAATTTTGGGCCCTATATAATAAAAAAAAAAAGTTTGAAAAAACAAATTTCCCAAAAATCCGGGAAAAAAAGGCAAAATCAAACGAAATTTTAGCCTTTTTTAGAGTATACTCCAAAATACGTTTTTTTGATTTCTTTTGGTGATTTTTGGCAATTATTGGGTAATAAAGATAATAATTCCAAAAATTTTTTTTAATCATAACAATAAAGTTGATAAAAATGAGAATAAAAAGGGGTTTTTATAAATTTGAATATTATTAAAATTTTTATTATTTTTATTTTATATTATTTTTATTATTTTAAAATTATTTTTATTTTATTATTTTTATTTTTTTATTATTATATTATTTTCTTAATTATTAAAATTATTGCCAAAAAAACTATTATTTTTGTAAAAATAACAATAATAAAATAAGTATAAGTATAATAATAATAAAGCTATGGTTTTAAAATTGTTATTTGTATTATTATTGTTTTTATACATTATTATTATTTTGCTGGTAGTTATAATTGGGAAAAAAAAAATTAAATTTTAAAAAATAATTTAAATAATAACGAAAATAATTAATAATGAAATAAATAAAAATTATAAAATCGTTATTATTTTTATTTTTTGTTTATTTCTATTATTTTTTGTTGTGGTTTTAGTATTATTACAAAAATATATAAATAAACTCCCAAAAATTGCAAAAATAAAAGAAAACAATTGCAATAAAATGATAATAATTGCAATAATGAATTTATAATGGGTGATGGGTAAAGATGATAAAGAGGGTAAGATGATGATAACGAAATAATGATTAATCATGATAATGATGATGATAATAACAGGAATTGGGTCCATATATTAAAATAAAAAAGGGATAAGAAAAACATTCCCAAAAATTCCCAAAAAAACGGCAAAAACTAGGGGAAAAAATAGCCTTTAGAGGGGTAACTCCCAAAAAGACGCTTTTTTGATTTCCTTTTTGGGGTTTCGGAAATTTTTTTTTTTAGGGTAATAAGATAATAATTACCAGAAATTTTATTAATCCCTAACAAAAATGATGATAAAAGTGAGATAAAAGAATTTTTTAAAAAATTTTGAAAATTATTAAAATTATTATTATTTATTATTATTATTATTAGATTATTTTATTATTATTATTATTAAATTTTTATTATTATTTTTTATTAGTTTTTAAATTTTTTTTTATCTTATTTATTTTGTATTATTGGGAAAAAATCTATTATTCTGTAATAATAACCCAATTATAATAATAATTTTAAAAATTAAAATAATAAAGTAGTGGGTTTTAAAAATTGTTATTGTATTATTAAATTTTTTCATTTATTAAATTAATTTTTTGTACTGGTAGTAAAATTGCAAAAATAATTTTTATAACCGGATAATTACAGTAAAACGATACTAATTAAGAAAGATATAAATAATAATTATTTAAAAACGTTATTATTGTTTTTTATTTTTGTTTTTACTATTTTTTATTGGGGGTGGTTTTATAAATTTTTGTAAAAATATATACTATAAACCCCCAATAATTTTCAATAATAATGAAAAAAATTGCAAAAAATGATGATAATAATTGGGAATAAAATGAAAAATGTGATGATTTAAAAGATAATTTATGATAATGTAATGATAACCCAAAAAAATGATGATAATCATTTATAATGATGATGATATAAAAGGAATTGTGTCCAAAATATAAAAAAAAAAGGTATAAGAAAAACATTCCCCAAAAATCGAAAAATTGGGGAAAATCTAGCGAAATATAGCCTTTTTAGAGTAACTCCCAAAAAAAAAACGTTTTTTTTTTGATTTCTTTTGGGGATTTCGCAATTTGGGTAATAATGGGTAAAAAATTACCCGAATTGTATTAATTTATAACATAATGATGTAAAAGTTTAGAAAAGAGAATTTTTATAACATTTGAATATTAAAATTATTTTTATTATTATAATTTTTATTATTATTATTATTATTTTATTATTTTTATTCTTTTATTTTTTTAATTATTTTATTATTGCCAAAAAAACATTTTTCTGTAATAATAACAAAAAATAAAAATAAGTTAAGTATTTTAAAAATAATAATGCTAGTGGTTTTTAAAAAATTTTTTATTATTATTATTAAGGGTTTTTATCAACATTTTTTTATTTTTGTACTTTAGGGAAATTGCAAAAAAAATTATTATAACAGTAATAATTACAGTAATAACGATTTCAATTTCGAAAAATATATAAATAATAATTATAAAAATCCCTTTTTTTATTGGTTTTTATTATTGGGTTTTTTACTATTATTTTTGTTGGGTTATTTATTTTTATTGCAAAAATATTACATAAATCCAATAATTGCAATAATAAGATAAAAAATTCAAAATTGATAAAAAATTGCAATAAAGATGATAATGATGTTTATAAATTTATGAAATGAAAGGGTAATGGGTGATGATAAAAGATAAAATATGATAATCATGATAATGATGAGATAAAAACAGGGAAATTTTGTCCCCTATATAATATAAAAAAAATATAAAAAAAAAACTTCCCAAAAATCGGAAAAAAACGCAAAATTTAGCGAAATATAGCCTTTTTGGGGGATCCCCCAAAAAAGATGTTTTTTCGATTTTTTTGGTAATTTTTGGAAAATTTTTTAGGGGAAAAATGAAATAATTACCCAAAATTTTATTAATCATAAAAATAATGTGAAAAAAATTTAGAATAAAGAGAATTTTGATAACATTTTTTATTATTAAAATTTTATTATATTATTATTATTTTTATTATTTTATTATTTTTATTAATTTTTATTTTATTTTTATTTTTATTATTATTATTTTATTGCTTAAATTTTCTTAATTATTAATTTTATTGCCAAAAAATCTATTATATCTGAATAATAACAAAAAAAATAATAAGTATAAAATATAAAAATAATAATGCTAGTGGTTTTAATTTGTTATTAATATTATTATTGTTATTAAACATCATTTTTATTATTTGTACGGGGAGGAAAAATTTCAAAAATAATTATTATAACAGTAATAATTTCAGTAAAAACGATACTAATTAAGATAATGAAAATTTAAAAATAATTATAAAACGTTATTTTGGTTTTATTATTTTTTATTACTATTTTTATTGGTTTTGGTTTTTTAGTATTATTGCAAAAAGATATTTCTAAACTCCAAAATGGCAATAATAATGATAACAATTGCAATAAAGATGGGTAATAATTGCAATAATGATGATAATGATGATTTATAATTTAGGGTAATAGGGTAATAATTAGATAAAGGGGAAAAATTATGATAACATGATAATGGATGATGGGGTAAAAAACAGGAATTGGTCCATTTTATAAATATAAAAAAGGATAAAAAAACATTTCCCAAAAATAGAAAAAGCGGCCAAAAACTAGCGAAAATAGCCTTTTGAGAGTATACTCCAAAAGACGTTTGTTTGTATCTTTGGGGATTTTGGCCCAAATTTTGAGGGTAAAAATGATAAAAAATTACCAGAATTTTATTAATCATTTAAAAATAATGATGATAAAAGTGGGGAATAAAAAGAATTTTGAAAAAACATTTGAATTTTTATTAAAATTTTTATTATTATTTTTAAATTTTTATTAAATTTTTATTATTTTTTATTATTATTATTATTTTATTATTACTATTATTTTTTTATTAAATTTTTATTATTTTTATTATTATAAATTTTCCCCCCCCCCCTTTAATTTTTAGTATTTAAATTTCCAAAAAATCTATTATATCTGTAAACTAACAAAAATAATAATAATATAAGTATAAAAATAAAATGCTAGTGGTTTAATATTGGATTAGTAAATTTTTATTTTTATTATAATCATTATTATTATTTTAAAGGGGAGTTAATTTCAAAAAAAAATTTTTTATAAAAAAATAATTACAGTAAAACGATACAATTTAAAATAATATATAAATAATAATTATAAAAAACGTTTTATTTTTATTATTATTTTTTTTAACTATTAAATTTTTGTTGTGGTTATTAGTAAATTTTTGGGAAAAAAATATACTTAATTTAAATCCAATAAATTTTAAAAAATAATGATAAAAATTGCAATAATGAGAAATAATTTCAAAATTTATGATAAGATGATTAATGAGGTAAAGATCATGATAACGGGTAATAATGATGAAATCATGATAAAGTGATGATAATAAAAGGGAAATTTTGGGCCATATATAAAATAAAAAGGTATAAGAAAAACATTCCCAAAAGTCGAAAAAGCGGCAAAATCTAGCGAAATATAGCCTTTTGAGAGTATACTCCAAAATGATGTTTTTTTTAGATTTCTTTGGTGATTTCGGCAATTATTAGGGTAATAATGATAATAATTACCAGAATTGTATTAATCATAACAATAATGATGATAAAAGTGAGAATAAAGAGAATTTTGATAACATTTGAATATTATTAAAATTATTATTATTATTATTATTATTATTATTATATTATTATTATTATTATTATTATTATTATTATTATTATTATTACTATTATCTTAATTATTAGTATTATTGCCAAAAAATCTATTATATCTGTAATAATAACAATAATAATAATAAGTATAAGTATAATAATAATAATGCTAGTGGTTATAATATTGTTATTAGTATTATTATTGTTATTATCATCATTATTATTATTGGTACTGGTAGTATAATTGCAAAAATAATTATTATAACAGTTATAATTATAGTAATAACGATACTAATTAAGATAATGATATAAATAATAATTATAAAATCGTTATTATTGTTATTATTATTGTTATTAATATTATTATTGTTGTGGTTATTAGTATTATTGCACAAATATATAATATAACTCCAATAATTGCAATAATAGTGATAACAATTACAATAATGATGATAATAATTGCAATAATGATGATAATGATGATGATAATGATGATAATGATGATGATAACGATAATAATGATGATAATCATGATAATGATGATGATAATAACAGGAATTGTGTCCATATATAATATAAAAAGGTATAAGAAAAACATTCCCAAAAGTCGAAAAAGCGGCAAAATCTAGCGAAATATAGCCTTTTGAGAGTAAACTCCAAAATGACGTTTTTTCGATTTCTTTGGTGATTTCGGCAATTATTAGGGTAATAATGATAATAATTACCAGAATTGTATTAATCATAACAATAATGATGATAAAAGTGAGAATAAAGAGAATTTTGATAACATTTCAATATTATTAAAATTATTATTATTATTATTATTATTATTATTATTATTATTATTATTATTATTATTATTATTATTATTATTATTTGTACTGGTAGTATAATTGCAAAAATAATTTTTATAAGTAATAATTACAGTAATAACGATACTAATTAAGTAATATATGAATAATAATTATAAATCGTTATTATTGTTATTATTATTGTTTATTACTATTATTAGTTGTGGTTATTAGTTTATTGCAAAAATATATACATAACTCCAATATTCATAATAATGATATCTAATTGCAATAATGATGATAATAATGCAATAATGATGTATGATGGATAATGATGATGATAACGATATAATAATGATAATCATGAATATGATGATGATAATAGACAGGGATTGGTCCAATATAAAATAAAAAAGGTATAAGAAAAAAATTCCGCAAAAGTCAAAAAGCGGCAAATCTAGCGAAATATAGCCTTGTGATGAGTTACTCCAAAATGACTTTTTTTTCGATTTCTTTGGTGATTTCGGCATTATTGGGTAATAATGATAATCAAGTACCATAATTATATTAATCATAACATAATGATGATAAAAGTGAGAATAAAGAGAATTTTGATAACATTTGAATATTATTAAAATTATTAGTATCATTATTATTATTATTATTATTATTATTAGTATTATTATTATTCTTATTTATTTTATTATTATTTTATATTATTATTATTATTAGTACTATTATCTTAATTTATTGAAGTAGTATTGCCAAAAAATCGTTATAGCTTTAATAATAACAATCATAATAATAGATAAGTATAACTAATAATATCTACTGGTTATAATACACTTGTTATTAGTATATTATTTTATTATCGTCCTTATTATTATTGTACTGGTAGTATATGCAAAAATTAATTATTATAACAGTAAGCATTACAGTAATACGATACTAATTAGATAATGATATAAATAATAATTATAACATCGTTATTATTTGTTATTATATTGTTATTCCTATATTATGGTTGTGGTTATTAGTATTATGCAATAATATATACTATAACTCCAATATTGCAATAATAATGATAACAAATTGCAATATGATGATAATAATTGCAATAATGAGATAATGATGATGATACTGATGATAATGATGATACTGATGATGAAAACCCGATAAAAATGATGATAATCATGAAATGATGTGATAATAACAGGAATTGTGTCCATATATAATATAAAAAAGGTATAAGAAAAACTTTCCAAAATTTCGAAAAGGGCAAAATCTAGCGAAATATACCCTTTTTAGAGTATACTCAAAATGACGTTTTTTCGATTTCTTGGTGATTTCGGCAAATTAGGGTAATAATGATAATAATTACCAAAATTTGTATTAATCAAACAATAATGATGATAAAAGTGAGAATAAAGAGAATTGATAACATTTGAATTTATTAAAATTATTATTATTATTATTATATTATTATTATTTTTATTATATTATTATATTATTATATTATTATTATTATTATTATTACTATTATCTAATTATTAGTATCATTGCCAAAAAATCTATTATATCTGTAATAATAACAATTTAATAATAAAGTATAAGTATAATAATAATAATGCTATGGTTATAATATTTTTATTAGTATTATATGTATTATTCATTATTATTATTTTTGGTAGTTTTAATTGCAAAATATAATTATTATAACAGTAATAATTACAGTACGAAAAACGATACTAATTAAGATAATGAATAAAATATATATAAAAACGTTATTATTGTTATTATTAATGTTATTACTATTATTATTGTTGGGTTATAGTATTATTGCAAAAATATATACTATACTCAATAATTTGCAAATAATAATGATAACAATTGCAATAATGATGATAATAATTGCAATAATGATGATAATGATGATAAATAATGATGATAATGATGATAATGATGATGATAACGATAATAATGATGATAATCATGATAATGATGATGATAATAACGGGACTGTGTCCATATAACATTTATAAAAAAAGGTATAAGAAAAACCATTCCCAAAAGTCGAAAAAGCGGCAAAATCTAGCGAAAATAGCCTTTTGAGAGTATACTCCAAAATGACGTTTTTCGATTTCTTTGGTGATTTCGGCAATTATTAGGGTAATAATGATAATAATTACCAGAATTGAATTAATCATAACAATAATGATGATAAAAGTGAGAATAAAGAGAATTTTGATAACATTTGAATATTATTAAAATTATTATTATTATTAATTATTATTATTATTATTATTATTTTATTATTAATTATTTATATATATTATTATTATTATTATTATTTCTATTATCTTAATTATTAGTATCATTGCCAAAAAATCTATTATATCTGTAATAATAACATAATAATAATAAATATAAGTATAATAATAATAATGCTAGTGGTTATAATATTGTTATAGATTATTATTGTTATTATATCATTATTATTATTTGTACTGGTAGTATAATTGCAAAAATAATTATTATAACAGTAATAATTACAGTAATAAAGATACTAATTAAGATAATGATATAAATAAATATTATAAAATCGTTATTATTGTTATTATTATTGTTATTACTATTATTATTGTTGTGGTTATTAGTATTATTGCAAAAATATATACTATAACTCCAATAATTGCAATAATAATGAAAAACAATTGCAATAATGAAATGATAATTGCTAATGATAAATTATTAAAGAGTTATTTGGT
>NW_023658073.1:0-2500 GCF_015228065.2 Penaeus monodon
TTGTCCCTCAGCTCACTAACAAACTAAACTCTTCAATCTTGTCAACTTGTGCAACCTGAGTGAAGTTATAACGCTTCGCAGTGAAACCTCTAAAGTGAAGCGGTTTGACCAGATCCCCTCGAGCGACAATGGTTTTTATCTATGCTCAACAGCATTGGGTCTCAACTGCATCCCGAATGGAAAGGAACGGCTTTTACTGGTGTTTGTGTCGCACTGTTGGCAGAGCATAAGCTGCCTGTGTACCAGGACTTTGTGATTTTTACAACGATAGAAATTACCTGAAAGAGTACCATGAGAAGCTCTCCTAGTTTTTCTTATCCCGAAATGCGGTAACTTGGCTTCACCCAAGAAATTCGTCTTTAATCCTATGCAAGTTTAATGAGATCCTCTTGAACAAGTTTTTTATGATTTATTACACCATTACTTCAGTAGTATTGTTGCAATGGCTTTGTTAATTTAGATACTTGAATTTTAATAGTATTTAAGAAAATTTCTATGACAACATTGGTCAAATGTAGAAAAGTAAACACTGATGTAATTTCGATAAGAACTAGGAAAAAATTATTTGACTAGACTCTCTGTGAAATTTTATATTCACATACCTTTTCCATCTGGATTTTCGATATTATTTATATTAAGTGTTATATATATATATATATATATATATATATATATATTATATTATATAAATATATATATATATATAGATGGATGTGTGTGTGGTTGTGTGTATATATATATTATATATATTTTTTTTTTTTTTTTTATAGTATATCATATGTTATATATAAATATAGATATATATTAAGTATATATGATCATACAGAAGAATCCTAGAATGGATTCTACATATAACAATTTATTTATCATATTCATCGGAAAATATATACTTTGATATATCTAGTCATGCAAATGCTTTAACATGTGTAAACTTCTAGTATAAAATACATCTATCTTTTGATATTTAGCTTTTTCATATCCTGGTCTTTGATCTCTAGTACTTATATATTTATGTAAGACATGACCCAAAGTAAAAAATTGAAAAAACTTGCAACCAATTAAGATTATTGAGAGTTTTATGTATTGAAGTGATATGGACTGTATTTTAACTATGTAATATTCATTTACACACAGCGTCATCATCGAGGCAGACAGAACACAGAGATAGAGATATAGTTATGTAGATAGGTAAATATTGATATCTCTGTTTACGACAGACATGAGCAAAGGGGATTGTCAACATCGGTATTTTGCTCTAATAGGTTGGATACAGATTGCAAACGGATGCAGAATATGCTTGATTTGTCATATCTGGCTATAAGGCGTATGGCAAAAATTCTGAGACAGAGTCCTCCGTTTTCAGTACAATATTTTCGGGAGGATTATTCTGAGAAATTGAAATAATCTTTGTGGCCGTGAGATGCATTATGATTTCACATTTTTCTTTCATCAATATAGTAAAACAAACAATATAGGCATAGATGTGTATATAACATACATACCATTATTAATATGAATACACACACACACAAACCACACACACATCACACATATAATATAATATATATATATATATATATCTATATATCTATATATATATTATATAGATAATATACTATATATGTAATAGATATATACACCAACTATATATCTATTATATATTATATATATATATATATATATGTAGATAAATAATATATGTATCATATATGTATACATGTAAATATACTTTATCAAAAAAGAAAAGAAAGAAAAGAAAAAATAATAAATAATACATATATTATATATTATATATATATATATATATATATATATATATATATATTATAATTCGACACACACACACAGGTGTGTGCGTGGTGTGTGCTAATTATATATATATATCTATATATATATCTATCGATATATTATATATATACTAGCATTAGCCATATATGTAATCATCTCCCCCCCCTCTCTTTCTATCTACACACACACAGATATTCATCTATTTATGTTCTGTATATTTAGTATGTTATATATATTATATACATATATCTATATATATATATATACTATATATATATATATATATATTATCTCTATCTCTTATATTTATTTGTATGTATGAATGTCTGGCCCATCTGTATACTATCTATATAGATATATATATATATCTATATAATATCTATATATATATATCTATATGTATATCATATCGATGTGTATATATATGTATGTGTATCAAGTATTGTATATATCATATTATACAATATCTAGATGTATGTATATTAATAAATAGATATATATATATATATATATATAATATATATATGTATATATTATATATATAATATATATATTATATATATATCTATATATTATATATTCATTCATATGTATTTATGTTTTGTATATGTATCAATTTATATATATGCATATGTATATATTCATATATATATCTATGTATGGATGAATGTAAATATTTGTAACATATAATTATATGTAAATATATAGCATA
>NW_023658073.1:7500-25305 GCF_015228065.2 Penaeus monodon
AAATATTTTTTGTGTGTTTGTATATTTTACCTATATGTATGTAAAGTCTTGGAAATAAGCGTGTATGAAAATTAAAATATACAGGGCAATGGTGTACCCAAAATAATAACAAAAAAGATCATGTAGGAGTAGTGTCAGACATAATGGCACCAAACCCCTTGCGACACACAACTCGAGCTTGTTTCCTACGCATTTGGACCGACACGTCACAACTTGCCTCTCTATATATGCTGAGGTCCCTCAGGTGTCCTTATTCTCCTCCTTCTTTCTTGTGGCCATCTGGACCCACATGGCCCGTTGTGGCACCAGCCCTACCCAAGGCACTTTGATGCCAGAAACAGGGTACTTCGATATTATAAGATCCATGAAGAAATTGGGTACACTCCCATACTCCTTTAGACATAAAGGCTAGTCACGCTGGTCTTAGAGAGAGAGGAGAGAGAGAAGAGAGAGAGAGAGAGAGAGAGGAGAGAGAGAGAGAGAGAGAGAGAGATTGGCAGACACGTGATCAACGAATCCGAGCCAACTATTGCAGATGAGATCATGGCAGCTGCTCCAGACGCCTCGGTTGAACACCTGTATGTCATGAAGACAATCTCACCTCTTGAAGTCAAGATTCTCAAGCGACCTGTCCGTTAAAAAAAATCAAGGAACTCTTTAACCTGTTTGTAGCAAACTGGCAGACCGAGTTCAAGCCCTCCACTCATCTTAGGCAGTGTATGGACTGCTATGTCTACGGCCACCTAAAAGGCCAGTGCAAAGAAAAGGGACAGTGTGGCTCTGGCACTCACACCTATCGAGACTGTTATAGTGGTGACCACCGCATATTTGCTAACAGCTGCCCCATGCGGAAAGAGGCCATCAAGACCTCTTAAGAAAAAGAAAAAAGAAAAATTAAAGAGAAGAGAAAGAAGTCAAGCCTCTTAAAGCCTTGGTGCAAAAGGCATCACAGGAGACGGTGAAGGCAACCACAAACTCCTGGAAGACCCTCCTTAACATAAAAATAAAGGTCACCAAAGCAGAACCAAACATCCACATGACCTCTCCAAATGATCTCCCCAAAGAAATCATGGTAGTACTTCTGCACGCTCACTTGCAGAATTTAATTGCCCCTGAGAAGAGTTTCAGGCACCATGCCAGAGCCCTAGGCAAAAGCCAGCTGCCAGAGCTAGGGATGCAGACTCCTGGATCATCCTCAAAGTTATACAGCCCTCCGCAGATATACCCCGTTAAACAACAGGTGAGACATCACATGGCATGGCCCTGGACTCTCAACTAGATATGATCTCCTAGATCTCCCAGTCGCACCTTTGACATCTCCTAAACCCGACACATCTGTGAGACCCAAGTACAGAAACAAACATAGCTACCTCCAGGGAGTTATTATTGTCATTAATATTACTATTATTGTCATTATTGTTATTATTGTTCCCATGTACATCATACCCATTACAAAATACTTAAACAAACTGGAAGTAAACCATTTGGAATAAATACATAATGACGCTTTATGTTGATCAATTAAATGTAACATGACAAGAAGCAGTCAACGTTTTCTCGTTTTCCATACGTCAATTGGTTGTAAAAGTATTTCAGTATTAAGGGAGCAGCTTTTACATAAGTCTCCCCTGCCAGGTCACAGCCTCTCCATCTTCAAGACTTCTTACCCATGGGTAACTGAGCACCTTGCGGTCCCAGGCTAAACTGTGGGGGATCTAGGAGCAGCAGGAGGCCCCAGAGGTACAGAACTATGGCCCACCGGTGTGTGGACATGCTCTGGCTCCATACTAACTCCTGCCCCCTAGACACCCTAGGGAAATGGGGCAGCTCGGGGGAGGTGGGCCTTGCCAATCCTCCTCTCCCTAGGAAGACCCACCGGCAACGTCTAAAATAAATGGATATCCTGGGGGGAGGAGTCTTGTCCCTCCCACCCAGCAAGCAAGGCGGGCTGTGGGTCCCGCTGGAAGGGCAAATGTCGGGGCGCAGGACTGGAATGAGAGTGTGACATCTATAAATAGTGAAATCTACCTGAGCCGGGGTGACACCCATTAATCAAGGAGTTTGGCTAAGCAGCTGCTGACCTCCTGGGTCATGACCTCACCTTCGGCGATAACGAGAAACGCCTGGAGGGGGTAGCCGAGGGCAACAGCTGTGTCCCCACGCCCTAGGCTGGAAGTGACCCAGAAATACCCAAAGGAATCAGTCCGAGTCCGTTCCTTGAACCGCGAACACCTTCCCCCCAAACCCCGTAGGAGCTGACGCCCCCTCCGCCACGTCTACCGCGACAAGATCCCTTTTAATCTACGTGCCCTTTTTCCCTCAATAAAGCTGAGAAACAGATACTGAGTTTTCCTCTGGCCCCTGCCAGAAAATATAGGGGGTATTCTAGTATCATTCAAATTAGAGACCATTTTTAGCTGGTGTTCAGGGTGGTAGAACTCACGTTCCTGCCTCCGCTCGAAATGGGTCGCCCAGCAGCCTACAGGACTACGTAAGTACCCCAAGGGTCATTTTCCTTTTGCCGTGTCCCCCATTTGTGTGCACGACCCAAATCATTTTCTTAAGTGTACAAGTGCTTAGGTCCGTAGGGAATAGGGAAGTTCGTGTTTTGCGCGTATACGGGAATTACTGAGATATTTTTCCTTTTCATCTGAAACAGTCACAATATTTTATAAAACTGAGGAATTTTTTTTTGGAAGTGCTGTTAAATTTTCATTTCTCTTTTTCTACATTCTCTGATGAGCTCTCCTCCTTCGAAAATACTCGTGCAAAAAAGTCGATTGTCGTAAGGGGCCCTCTGCAGACTTCGCTAGGTTTTCTCCCCTAAGGACTCTGACTCTTCTCTTACTTCTTCTCGCTCATCTTCTCCTACACCATCTACTTCTGAATTAGCCCTCCCCTCCTTCTCTCGCAACAAAAAACAGAAACCATTTTTCTCCAACTCCACCCCCCTCCTCTGACCTCACCCTTGTTACGGCTGCGGCAAACCCGGCATGGTTCCCACGATGTACAATGTTGCTTCAAAATTCTCGGGTTCAAACTCTCTGTTGACCAATTCTTTGCGGATGTGGAAGACACATAATCCATTCAGGGGTTAAGGGGAGTCCGACTTTTTGCTACATCGTCCCTCGTGGCGCCAGAAAAACGACTCAACCACGAAATCCCGAGAGTGGCTGAGGCGCTAGATTCTTTTAATCATTTGCCGGAAGAACAAAAGTCGTATGGAATGTTGAAGAGAAATTTTTCACTTCAACATTTTCGAGGCAGACGGAGAATCACCATCTACGACTCGTAGAATTATTAGAATCAGACCCACTTCCTTTTCTAAGGATGATCTTTCATCTTATCTAAATAAATTTCGCGAAAGCTTATGCAGTGGGCGCAGTCTATCCGGGATCAGACGCGTCGGTGTGTCTGAAGCAGTGTGTTACTCAGAGCCATCGCACGCGGCAGTTCTTGAACATTTTGCTAAAGCGTGGTTAGTGTCTTCAATCTCTCGCTGTGCGCAAACGAGTTTGGGATAAAGTCGCAAGTGTTCATTCGATAAGCTTCCTGAAGTCCTCGCGAATGAGATGTCAGACAAGGGTGGAAATGTGCAGGTGGTTGCAATGGGGTTTTAGAACAGGAAAAAACAAGGGTAATAATGCCAAATATAACAGTTGGGGGCGAAATGAACCGCGGCGTGAACCGCCAGTGCGGACGAAGGCGGGAAAATAGACGTGCCTCGCCCGCCCCCGGGCGTACCGCTGCGCTGAGCAATCCCCCCTCCCCCACCCTCGCGTGCTTTATCCGGAGCCTCCCCTGGAGCGCAGTACTTTGTCGCGCCTTCTCCCTCGGTGACTGCTCGAAAAAACCCACGACCACTTTGTGGCTAACTGGGCGCCGAAACTGGGCAGTGTCGTAGATTTTTAAGTATGCATCGTCCGTCTAAGTGCTCTGCTAAGCAGTTCTGTCCGTACTGCAACAAGCAGGGTCCGCGTTTAATGAGTGCACGGGGTTTTCCCGGGACCAGGTGGCGATCCCCCTTAAATTCATCGCGAGAATGAACAGGGCCCGGTGCTTATGTAAGCGGGTGGTTCATTTTTTTAGGGGAAAGACATGGCAGGGTTCAAACCCGGGGAAAGAAGTGCATTGGCCTCCGGTGTAGTTACGTCGTCTTCTCGGCCCTCGTGTCGTTAGTGCGGGTATACCGAACACAGGAACGGGCCCCCCCTCTCTTACCTGCTAACTCAGGGGAAGTGCATACTCCTTCATTGAAAACAGGAAGTTGCGTCAGTCTCGTGAGTGAACGGTGTTAGAGGAGTTTCATTTCCCTCGTCGGAGGTCGCCACCCAAAGGGTTTGTGGTTAGAGGTGGGGACTGGATCTAAGCTAGGTGTAGCTGGAACACGTATGTAAGATTGAGGTTTGGAATATAATTTTTCCTCATCAGTTCGTCGTAGTGAAGGGTTACCTAGTTCCCCCCCGGCCTTGCTCCTTGGCCTGATTTTCTATATCGTTCTGGTATGGTTTTGCGACCGCAGCAGAATGAGGGAAATTTCAAGGTGATGTTTATAAGCAATGAGCCGGTTCCATCTGGAAACCCCCAGACCCCTTTCACCCTACCTGCTTGGTTCCGCATCTACCACAAACACGACACGTCTCGGTTGTGTCATTCTCATCACGACCACACGCACGGACACATCACTCTCCTCTCCTATCGTCCTCCTTGACCCCTCCCCCTACCTCCCCGTCTTTCCCGAAATTACTCCTCCCCTATCTCTCCCCCAACCGATTCTATCTCCCTCACTTTCCTGACTTCTACGATCCTTCTAGGTCTCACTCAAATTCATCATGGAATTGTTTCCCCTCAGCATGCTACAAAATAACCTCACGCCCACATCACGCGGCCACATCTCACACATCTTTCCCGCTCATAAAAGCATCGAATGTGGGTTGACAATGTTTGTTTGGCATTAGTGGCGGGGTCTGTATAATTCCGCCTTTCCATGACGTTTCTGGTTAATGTAACGGCTTGGGTTTGGGTTTAAATATGGCACTGTTGGTCCTCCCTGAAATTTCGAGTAAGGGGACATGTGTTCTTCCCTTTCTGTATACCTTGCGGGAGGGGTGCGCAAGTCCATGTGATGAACTTAAACTCCCTTTGTCTATTAATAGTGGTGTCAGATTAATAGATTGTGAGGTCACGGATCTCCTGATAGCTGAGTTTGAACGCCTGCGTCAGCTTTCTCTGGCGCTGTTTCTTCCACGTCCCACGATTCAGCTAACCCTTCTCTGCGCATTAGCAAAAGCTATGCAGGGCCATTCGCATTTAGCGAGGGTAAGGAGATACTAGGTAAGTTTTTTAAATCAATACCCCGACATTTTACCGACCACGGACCGTCCGTTAGGCAGAACGCACATGGTAGAACACTCTATTACTCAGAGCCTGGATCTAAGCCTGTGTATATTCCGGCATACAAGATTCCGCACAGCAGGCGTCAGATTCTAGAGAGGAAGTGCGCGGTATGCTGCAGCAAGGGCTGATTAAACCCTTCGACTAGCCCGTGGTCAGCCCCGATGCTGCTGGTGCCGAAGCGTCAGCATGGTTTTCGTCCTGTTTGCGATTTTCGGCGCCTGAAAAAGGGTAAACCGTTCCGTCCCCTTTTCCTATTCCTAACCTTCGTCAGCTCTTGCAAGACATTGGTGGAAAGAGAAAGGGTCTTCTCCTCCATTGACCTGGCGAAAGGTTTTTCCTTCAGGTCCCCCTGGCAGAGGACAGCCGCCATCCCACTGCATTCTCGAAGCATGTGGTACTTTGAGTTCCTGGTGTCACCTATGGGTCTCAGGAATTCACCTCTGACGTTTAGTCGTCTTATGGCTCTCGTCCTGCAGGGTTTAATTAATGATCAGGTGCTAGTCTATTTAGACGACATTTTGGTTTGTTCCCCTTCGATCAGGGACCTAAAAGCGCGGTTGCGCAGTGTGTTTTTCAGCGACTTTCGGATGCGGGTTTAACAATTAATCCGGCTGAGGTAAATTCTTCCAGTCGCGTTTAGATTTCCTCGGTCATTCTGTTAGTGCTGCAGGTATTGCCCCTAACGAGGCCAAGGTAAAAAGCTTTTCAGTATGTTCCCCATTCCCTCTGATGCAAAACAGGTAAAGTCGTTCCTGGGGTTAGCAGGTTTTTTTTAGACCGTTCATTAAGGATTTTGGAGGATCGCTGCACCGTTGACACACCTCCTCAAGAAAGATGTCCCCTGGCGCTGGGGCGAGGAGCAGGTTTAACGCATTTTCAACATTACAACATTGTCTATCGCACGCTCCCGTTCTTGCATTTCCGAGGTTTGATCTCCCTTCATTCTCCACACAGACCGTCAAATGTTTTGGGGTAGGAGCCGTTTTAAAGCAGGAGCACGAAGGGAAACAGCGTCCTATCGGGTTGCTAGTAGGGTTCTCACAGTGCAGAGAAAAATTACTTAGTCACCGATAGGGAAATGTTGGCGATTATGTAAGCTCTTAAATACTTCAGAGATATTATACTGGGGTACAAGGTCATGGTTCACACAGACCAATGCCGCTCACGTCCCCTTAATGGTAATGATCCGTATGGTCGTAGGGCACGTTACCAGGATATCCTGGGCGATTTCGATGTACTTTTGTGTATATTCAGGGCCGCGCAAATGTCGCCGCTGACACGCTGTCACGTGCCAATCGAAAACTCGCAATCTTTGAAGCGGGACGACGCTGCTGATTTCCCCCCTTCATTTAGCTTGCCTTCGTCAGCTGTTGTGAATATTTCTTCACAGGTTCCTCCCTTGGAACCGCTGAAAAAAGACGAGGTATATGCTGCCCAGCGTGCCGACAAAATTTTACGGCCAGATCATTCGAGCCTTAGCCAAGGGCACGGGAGTCCCCAAGGTTAAGGGGTTGCCAAATTAAGGAATTTTTTCTTTTACGACACGGGACTGTTATTTTGGAGATCCCAGCCGAAGCGAATTATGGGTCGCAGACGGATCGTCCGAGAAGTCCTGGTGGTGCCGGAAATTTTAGTGCCGCGTGTGGTTTGAAGTATGCTCATGAAAACCGTGAGGGAGCACATTGTGGTGTTCATAAGGCAGTGCAGTTGACCCGTAAACGGTTTTATTTTCCGCGGTTTAGTAACGAAGGTAGCTAATCACGTCAGGTCTTGCAAGACGTGCCCCTTTTACAAGGGTCACACAAGCCTCCCGCGCCTGCACTTAAGTTCGATATTCCGGATTTTCCCTGGCAGAAAGTGTCATGTGACACTTTGTCTGGTTTCCCCACATCACGGTCTGGCAACAAACACATTCTAGTGTTTGTGGACCAAATTTTTCTCGCTACTGCGAGTTGGTGGCGGTTCCATAAAAGGCTACGGTGCACGTCACGAAAGCATTTCATGACGTAATATGTTGCCGTCACGGCTTTTCCACAATATTTAAGCTCGGATAACGGTACCGAGTTTTGTAAATCAGGTATTAGCCACTCTTCCCCGCAGCAGCTACATGTGACGCAGGTGAACGTTTTTGCCGTTCCGTCCACAGGCTAATGGCATTATGGAACGTTTTAAATAGATCCATTCTAACCATTTTGCGTCAAATGGTGACGACAGCAAGGACGATTGGGACGTTCTTCTCCCCACCGTCCAGTCGGCCATCAATTCTACCTATCACTCTCCCTAGGCGATAGTCCCACTTTCTTCTCACGGGACAGGACAAGCGCTGCCCCTTTCGAACTCCTGGAGATGAGGCCCCGTCCCCTCTATGCGGACAATATGCTGAGTATTTGGTTTCTCGGCAGCAGCGAGCGTTTCAGCAAGCAAAGGCGTTCCTGACCAGGTCTCGTGACAGAATAATTGAGTACCAGCATAAGATCGCTCGTGCGAAATCTATCGGGGTCGGTTCCTTGGTATTTAAAAAAATCATGCTCATACTACTATTCGGGCCTAAGCTTAGTCCGTATTTGTGGGTCCCTACAGAGTTGTGGCAGTAAAGAACAACAAGGCAGAGTGCAAGTCTGTCGCTGATGGCTCTGTGCAGTGGTTCCATTTTGACGTCCTGAAGCTGGCTGTCAGTATTATGAGTGTCAGGAATCATGATTGTCCTCTCATTAGTCATCCTTTCTTTGATACATCATTCTTTTTCATTTACTTGCACTAGTCCTCGAGAGTTAGCGAGTTCGTCAGGTATATGTGTTACTCCCGTAGGGTTTTGTTTCTATCTCTATACTTAGCTGCGATTGCATGCTATTACCTGCACCGCTCATTCTAGGACAGACCATTATCATCCTATTCATTTTCTCTTGTAACTGGTTTGTGTGATATATTCTTTATGCTGGTCGTGTGAGTGGTGAGTGATATCTGGCTCTCCCTTCCAGGATGCTGTTGTCCATATTCTTTGTGGCACTCCTCATGGGAGGAGACTCGCATCGCCTGCCGCGTAACGTGAAGGACGCCCCCTGGGGCTGTGATTGAGGACCTTGGAAGGTTTTCCCTATAACCCAAACCATGTGGAGGTCCGGTTCCCCGCTATTGCCACTCCTTAACGCGTCCAAGCTCATGCTATACCCCAGGGACCAGTTAATTTTCTTCGTGACAACCTTACCATAGATCCTTTTCTTGATGCACATGACATTCGCCTATTCAATCGTATCTTATCATCGCGATTGCAAAAGTTGAATTCTTTCGTAGGGCCTCTCACTCCTACAGGTAGGGCCCGGCGAGGATTATTCAATTTTGTTGGCAATTTTGCGCACGTACTTTTCGGGGTTGTGGATGACGACACTCTTACATCCGAATTCAGGAAGTATAAGGAAAGCTTATCGTCTGTAGTTCACAGTTTCGACTCATCTGCTCATGCTGTCAACACGCTCGCGCACAATGTTCAGGAATTAGCTACTGATTTTAAGGCTGTGCGAGGTAAGGTCGGTCAATTGTAGGCACAGTAAACAAAGTTTCTCATCTTACCTCATTAACTTTAACTGTTTTTTCATATCAGAGCACAGTCCCAAAAAAATTACACAGCAATTGAAGAGTTTGGCAACAGCCCTCATTCGTGCGGCGCACGGGGAGGTGTCGCCTGACGTGATTCGCCTGTTGACATGGGCGGTACTTAAGAGGGTATCTTCCATTTTCCGTCAAGACTCTTTTCCCTTAGACAACGCACTCGGTTTTTTCGCTAGCCTCAGTCTTTCCTCACTGCCTCTGGGCTGTCTGTTATTATTCCAGTTTCGTCCCTTCTACTATCTTTAGGGCGTACCGCGTACACCCCTTTCCCCCACAAACAAACAGTTCATATTACATGGTTTCACGTGCCTCACACATTTATTCTTAGAGAGCTAGGAGGTCATGCTCTATCTTTCCCTTCCTCTGACTTCTTAGACTCCTGTTTGAAGCCTACCAAGGACAAATTTCGTGTGCTTTTCTTCACCTTTACCTTCATCTCTTCAGACTCCATCTTGTGCTCGTGCTCTTGTTTCAGGTGGCCTGATCACCTCACTCTGTTCCTTTGAGGAGGTGAGAGATCAACTCTCGCCTTTCATGCTCAGTCTTTCGCAGGCGACACTGATCTATTTCTATCAATCAACGGCCGCCACAATTGCTTGCGAGGAGCTTCAGCCAATAGGTTAAATTGCAGGGAGCGTTTGTCTACCTCATCACTGTGGGTTGCGTTCTCTGTCATTAAAAGTTCCGGCAATCAAATCCTTCGTCACGGAGTCACTGCAGATCCTATAGCGATTAGGCCGGCGCTCCTAAACCCTTTCTGACAATCAACGTCACAATCCCGGAGCTGCATCTACGGCACGTTAGTAAGGTTCAGGACGCGGACGTCGGGTTGATGTCAGACTTTCACATAAACTTCATCTATCCTGTTTATGTTACCTTCTAGGCCCATGTTGCTCCTCTTATTAGTGTTTGGGGCGTGCTATCGAAAGCGTATCGGATGCACAAGGAGGAGGATCGCAAACGGCAGTAAGGCCATCGAGTGTGCTTCCTCGTGTCCCCCATATCACGGACCTATCCTTGTACAACAGCAATGTCCATAGGCATGAGTCTTGTATATGTAGTTTGCACTTCTTACTTACCCTTTTTTCGGACGCTCGAGGTTCAAGTAGTCTTTTTCGATCGCCTTGAATCTTCCGGGCCCATCAAAAAGAAAAAAAAAGGGAAATAAGACATAAAAAAAAAAAAAAAAAAAAAAAAAAAAAATCATCGGCTTATTGTTTAACGACTCGTAGTGCTGTAGTACGATAACGAGAAACGCCTGGAGGGGGTAGCCGAGGGCAACAGCTGTGCCCCCACGCCCTAGGCTGGAAGTGACCCAGAAATACCCAAAGGAATCAGTCCGAGTCCATTCCTTGAACCGCGAACACCTTCCCTCCAACCCATAGGAGCTGACGCCGCCTCCGCCACGTCTACCGCGACAAGATCCCTTTTAATCTACGTGTCTGTTCCCTCAATAAAGCTGAGAAACAGATACTGAGTTTTCCTCTGGACCTGCCAGATAATATAGTGGTATTCTAGTATCATTCAAATTAGAGACCATTATAGAGAGTTACTTGTCCTGCCTGCACCCCAGCAGGCGCCAACCCACCATGAAGCTTTTGGAGCAAAGCTCTCGGGAACCCCACAGGTGGATGGCGGTCCCACAGCCTGCCGACCCCCTTTATTTGGGGCAGTGAGGGCGGCAGAGGTGGCGCGCACCCGGATTGACCAATCGAGGCTTAACCTCAGGCGTGCTTTCCGGGTAGGCGTTTGGAACATCCGGTCCTTGCAGCAGGTTACCTCTGCTATCGCGGGAATTGAAGCGACTGGGAGTTGAGGTGGCTGCCCTCTCAGAGGTGAGAAGACCTGGTAGCGGCACGATCAGTGTGGGTGGGTACACCTACTACTGGTCGGGCCGCAGTGATGGTCACCACCTCCAGGGTGTACCATAGCCATCTCCAGTCGACTTCAGCCCTCGGTAGTTGAGGTGACACCGGTTGATGAGCGTATTATGGCATTGAGACTGAAGCATGCTTTTGGCTTCGTGTCTCTTATTGCTGTATACGCTTCTACTGATGTATGTAAAACTGATGTGAAAGAGGCATTCTATGCCAAACTCGCATCTGTGGGAGACAATTGCCCCCAGTGAGATATTTGCATTGTACTGGGCGACTTCAGTGCGGTATCCGGCTGTGACCGTGATGGCTATGAGATGTCTGTCGGCCCTCATGGCTCGGGAGCTGATCTCAGCAGCGAGAATAGCCTCCTTCTCTGGGACTTTGCTAGGTCCCAGAAAATGAGGATCTCTGGCTCCTGGTACCAGCACTCCAACCCGCATCGCTGGACGTGGTACAGCGGTACGGGTATAGTGGCCAATGAGATCGACCACATTCTTGTTAGGACATGATGGAGGATCCTCCAGAACTGCAGGGTTTACCGGAGTGCCGAGTTCTGTGGCACTGACCATAGGCTGGTTGTGGCTACCCTGCGGGTCCACTTCAATAACAAGGAGGGACAGACTCCAGCTCATGTGTCCGCTGAAAAGGGTCACATTAAAGTGCTGAAACTTTAAGTACGTGACTCTGACTTTGAAGCCAACAAACGGGATAATCATGATAACTCAGTAAAAACACTAGTAAGTATTTAGGATGCAATCCTAGATACTAAAGCAGCATTAAACTCAAATTAAATCCGAGACTCCAGCATTAAAAGAACTAGAATGTAGCTAATTGTGCAAAAAGCATTTTCAGCTCGAGTATGTACTTTTCTAAATTAGCTTCTTTTTAACTTCCAGCTTGGTGGCTATCTATTCAAGGCTATCTTACAAGGAAACAAGATGGAAGCAAAAAGACTTGTGAACCCAGACAATCACGGTGGAAAGCTGGTGAACAGGCTGTTGGCACGAGAGCTTGGAGTCACTACACCTCGCTTACTGGCCAATGCCCTGAATATGGAATGAGCTGGAACCATGTTTACAAGGGTAATCATCTTATATCACATATTTCCTCAAACTGCCAACAGTGTCTTGAGAATAAAACTCTTATATGACGTAATGTAAGCTTTTGAAAACTTACACTGACTCTAAAGGTTTCAGAAAACAAGACATAAGAAAACCGTTGAAACTGCCTTTCTTACATCAGGCACTTCAAACTTGGTACACCTTAAAGTGAGTTATGTTTTTTGATACTTTAGAGATGAACTGCATCATATATATTGATATATATATATATATATAATATATATTATATAGATATATATAGATATATATATATTATACTCTGTAACTAATGTTTATTTTGAAGATTTTTTTTTATTTCTTAACATTCTACATCTTTTAATTTCAGGTACCCACACGATAGTTTCATGTGAGACATGCAACAGTAATTCAAGGAGGTGCTGATGTGACAAAGAGGCACGTGTATATGAATATATATATATATATATATATATATAATATATATATATATATATATATATATATGTATATATATATATATATATATATATATATATATATATATATATATATATATAATATATTAGTGTATGTATATATAGATATATATATATATATATATATATATATTATATATATATATATATATATAATATGTATTCACATGTATATGTGTATATATATTATATACATACACAGCTATCTCTTTCTCTATCTATCTATCTATCTATATATGCACATACATATGTATATATATATATATATAATATATTATATATATATATATATATATATATATATATATATATATATATATTGTGTTGAGTGTATAAATGCATAAAATGCATACATATCATCATATACACACGCCATATACATACAGATATATGCTTTTATGTATGTATATATATGCTGATATGCATACTTATATAAGTATCAATATCATCTGTTTTCGTTTAAACATTTTGGACACTTAGCGACGACGCTTAGCATGGAACTTCTTGTGCTACGTTAATACGACGTTACGGAAGGGAATGGCATGTGATGATATTTATGTATGATCGTGCATATCTTTATATTGAGAAGAAAGTGGTAATCAATATAATTTCTGATTATCTACCTGCGCTTGTTTGCTCTTTCGGCCCTTGCTTCCACACTAGCTGTATGTACTGATTAGCTAATCTGCTGAACACTACTATCATCGTGATAACATTCAACTGGTGATGTGGACTGAATAGCATGTATGATTAGAATTGCGGTATATGTGGTACTGATTACCCTTTAAGTTAACTACAAAGCAAGTGGTTGATGTGATTACAGTTTCTCCTCTTTATCTCGACTACCCGTAGTTATAGTAAGAAATGGTAATGAATGAAATAATAAAAAGGTCATTCACTGTGTCACTATCACTGCGGAATGTATGTATAAGTGTATGTGTAACTGGCCATCTATCTACTCACATAGACATATATACAACACACACAAACACACACATATATACACTGTGCATGTTTACATGCATATATATATATATATATATATATATATATATATATATATATATATATATTATATATTATATTATATATATATGTGTGTGTGTGTGTGTGTGTGTGTGTGTGTGTGTGTGTGTGTGTGTGTGTGTGTGTGTGTGTGTGTATCCTCCATCATTGAGGTGGTTGATTCAGAGGGATGAGCAAAAGAGATCCAAACAAAGATGTCCTGATGTCTAACCACGGCAACCACCTTGAAGCCAACTCCCCACAAAGAGATACAAATGATGACAAACTGTGCAAGGCCCAGACCATGGCAGTCACTTTGAAGCTATATATGACTTTTAGTGGCAAAAGAAAATGCAAAGCACAGGATGACTGTCAGATCTGCTGCTAAAATGGACAAGACAGAGAACCCATCAGCCCAAAACATATCTGTCCATGAGATTGTCCAGCAAATGGACTCTCGTACTGGCCTCTACAGGCCTGCACTCAAATCAGGGAGACCTCTGACTTCCCTCAGACGACTTCCCTGGCCGAGATGGCAGCCGAAAACAGCTGCTGCTCCCATGACCAGAGCCCAGAATACTAGCCGAAAGGGCGGTCCGAAGCGACCTAGACTTTGAGGGAGAGTCTGGAACCCCTAGGCGTTTCCCACAGTTCAAGGTTCCCTCTAATGCCTACCAACTGATGAGAGCTTTGGAGATGCAGAGAAAAATCCGGTTGTCAATCCAGGTTGCCAGAGACCGGGGCATGATCATTGTGCCTAAAGATGAAGCTACCCTGAATTTCCATCAGGAAACGAAGGAGCTTAAAGATGGGAGGGAAGTGTGTCTCTAACTACTGAATCACGACATTCTTGACATGTTTGAGACATTCCCTGAGATTGCTCTTCTCAGTACCCAAGAGCCAATGCATGTCAGAGGATGGGTCCTAGGAGAATGACCATTATGGCACTGTTGCTACCCTCATGGATGCTGACCCAGCCCAATGTCACAACCAAATCCAAGATAGAAAACAGATAAAGCCAACTGGCAAGCCTTTCAGAATGCCCTGGCTCACTGTTTCAAATGCATTGAACCCCCACAGAGTGAAAATGTGGAAGTGCTTGAAGCCAGACTTATCAATGCCATAAATCAAGCAGCCTCACAGATCATACTAAAACTTGGCCTTGGTCCAGGAAATAAAAAGACGACTGTACTTCAATAACAAGATTAAGGAGGTCATCCACAAAATGAATATGTGCAAAAAAACAATTCCGAAGGCAAAGAACCCCTGACAACCTAGCCCTCCTATAGGAAGTTGTCAGGGATGTCAAGAAACTGCCAAAAAATTCAGGCAGGAAAGTGGCTGGAATAGTGTGAGTCCTTTGACCATCAAACCACCCTTACAGAGCTGTGGCAACGAGTCAGGCGAGCTACCAGCCACTTAGGCCCCGAGGTGCACACACCAAGACCCTCATCAGAGGCAAAGAAACTGGTGCAAGAGTTCTCTGCAAGAACAAGCAACAACAGTCTGCGAGCTGAATTGAGGGCAAACCATCAATGCCTACAATCAGGCAGACTCGCTCATATCAGAGAAAGCACAGCCGAACCCAACAACATAGATATTATCTTTTCTCTCTGGAGGAACTAAGAAAATCTATAAAAACAGTTCTAACTCAGCCTTGGTTCTGATGGGATCTCATACCCTATTATATCCCACCTAGGACTGGCAGGTGAGTTTGCTTTCCTGGAACCCATTAATAAGTCCTGGGAAACTTCCTCTCTACCCCAAATCTGGAAGAGGGCTATCATAGTTCCCATCCCAAAACCAAAAGAGCCAGGTAGTACCGCCCCATCTCTCTCCTCAGCTGTCTGGGCAAAATGGTCAAGATGATGGTACTAAACCGACTCCAATGGAAAATGGGATCCCCACATGAACACTTCCATGGGTTCATGAGGCGCATGAGCACAACACACAGGATAACCAGGCTCATATGCACAATAAGCACTGTCACATCTGTGGTAGTATTCCTAGACCTGGAGAAGGCTTTTAAACTAATAAGTCACCTTGCCAGATGGGAATTAGAAGAAAGCTCTTGGCTTGGATAGGTGACTATTTGAGGAATAGAAATAGTCACGCTGTTTGGACCTTGTATCTGAGGAGTGTGTAGGACAGGAGCCAAATCAAAGCCATGGCTCTGAGACATAATGTTCAAGGTACTAGTCTGAGATACAGGAAATGAACTTAGTGGGTCCAGGTCTTCCAATACGTTGGGGTTTGGATTGACCAGACCCTCGCCTTTCAAACAGAGGTCCAGTACCTGCTGACCAAACCAAAGAAAGACTGTCTGTCCTGAGAGCAATGACTGGGAGATACATAGGAGCTAGACATAAGTAATAAGATCATTCTATGTACATGCCGTCTGGCGCATTGTGGACTATGCTTCTGTCGCCCTGATTGTCACAAAGTCAAAATTAAGAGAAAAATTGGAGGCAGTTCAAAGGAAGTTGCCAGGATCATTCTGGGTGCCCTAAGGTGGACGAAGGTCCTCAACCTCCTCATGGAGGCAACCCTTCACCCCTAGACTCACGAGTTAAACTAATGGCAGCACAGTTCCTTTCAAAGATCATCCAGGCTCCCAGGAACATAAGCTTGAGACAAAAAATACTAGAACAAGATCTCGAGCTCTTTGGAAACAACTCCTGGCTGTCTCACACAGTCAGGGTGCTGATATGCTATCAGCTGAAAGAACAATTACTTGCCAAAGCCATGGAATCCCCCACCCCAACTTTATTTGAAGCTGTGGGTACAACTTGATCGCTGATGTCAACACATAAAAAAAGATAACTCTATGTTGGGTGCCAGCACATGTTGGTATCAGTGGGCATGAGCGAGCTGATCAGAAGGCCAAGGCTGCTGCTGCTCAGTCCTGTAATGCTCATTTTCCTCTCATACACACTAATATGAAACCCAGCATCAGGAGTTGTCTTTGTGGTAAATGGAAGGAACAATAGAGGCATACCTCTAGAAACAAACTGCAAGAGATTAGAGATGACCTTGGCAGTTGGATGACCAGCATCCATCCCAACCGAAAAGTAGAAGTTGTATTAACAAGGCTAAGAATCGGGCACACAAGACTGATGGTGGCTAAAAGTGAAGCACTTTTTGAGGGATGCCTAGGGCCATTAACGGTCACACATGTAGTGAAAAGATATGCAACATTCTCAGATCAAAGACGTATGTACTTGTCTCCCCCATATACACAGAAAAATGTATTGGGGGAGGATTGTGACATAGAGGGTCTCTAGTTTCCGTAGGGAGACCAATATTTTCAGTAAAATTTAATTATGCATAATGTTTATGCAATAAATTCATACACTTAGAGCATAATATTTATTGATAGATTTTTTAAAGTTTTGAATATTTTAATATTTCTATCTAACAAGGTATTTGCTACTAATGACCTTAGCTTAGAGTCAATCAATCATGCACAAACATGCATAGTAGCAAAGCCAGATAGGACCTGTGGCAGTAGCTACTCTGAATTTTATGAGGAGCTCATGTATAGTTGTGATAGCTGTTGCTTTCGTTGTCTCTCTCTCTCTCTCTCTGACAGAATTGGTGAGCGTGTTTAAACCAAACTGAGGTGGAGGATGCACAAGCAAACACACCCCACACTCTCACGTCTCGACTCTATACTCAGGGGTAATTAGGATGCTTTTGATTCAGTATTTGCTTTCTATTCCACTGTCTCTCATTTCTTGCATTATATTATTTCCAGATCACCGATCCTTTTAACTTTACAAAATGTCATTTTCTATTTGGTCTCTTTTACCTTTACAGTATTTTTAAAATTTGGATGAGGGTCTCATTAAAACACTAATGTTTCAAATAGAGAGAACATATTAAAAACACACACAAAAAAATAGAAAATAAAACAATATACAGGTGAACCATGGGGGTAAAAAAAAAAAAAAAAAAAAAAAAAGGAAACCATTACAGTATATAGAAACTTAGATATACACAGTATGGCTGGGTGCTTCATGCTCAGGGTGATGTAAAGTGATGGTGTGGTAGCCTAGATAGTGTTAAGTGTTTGCATGCCTTCTCGCTTGCAGCTGCCTAATGCCTAGAGCAAAAAAGGGAGCAGCTCTGCATAAGCCTCCCCTGCCAGTTCACAGCCTCTCCATCACTGAGACTTCTGCAGTGCATTCTCGTGGCCACCCATGGAAACTGGGTACCTTGTGGTCCCAGGCTAAACTGTAGGGGATCTCAGGGTAGCAGGAGGTCCCAGAGTTATGGAGCCATGTCCACACCGGTGTGTGGACACCCTAGCTCTGTATCATCTCCCGCCCTAGCCACCTGTGTATGTGCATCTTGCAGCCCTTC
>NW_023658074.1:0-7500 GCF_015228065.2 Penaeus monodon
TTTTTTCCCCCGGGGAAGGGGGTGGATTTAGTTATCAGGTGTGTATTAAATGAGGTTGCAATAGACAATAACGGGGTTATTGATAAGAATATTACTTTAGTTAATAGCGGGGCTATAGATAGGATGCCATAGCAATAACAGGGTTATTGATGAGGATATTACTTTAGTTAATAGCGGGGCTATAGATGAGGATGCCATAGACAATAACAGGGTTATTGATGAGGATATTACTTTAGTTAATAGCGGGGCTATAGATGAGGATGCCATAGACAATAACAGGGTTATTGATGAGAGGATTACATTGAATAATAGCTGGGCTATTGATGAGAAGGTGACAAGTGATAGTAGCGGGGCTACTGATGTTTTTCCAGTAGGATCTGATAGTAGATGCAGATTCGTGTGGATCTTTTTGTGTTTTAGTCAGGGATATTAGTATGAACAATGTAAATGGATCAAATATGTTATTCATTCCTCGAAAGGATTTAAAAATAAGCTTAATGGAAGGCATAGTCACTCCTATTCCGTCCTCTGATAGTGTCATGATGTGTTTTCGGATACCATTTAAAAACGAGGGGAATAGAGTAGTCGAAATTGGGCAGAATATGACTGTGGGAGAACTTGTGAAATTAGTAGACATATCTCCTGGTGGAGCCAGAGGGCAGCAGGTAGCAAGTGTTAAGAGCAATGGAAATAAAACTTGTAGGTTATTAGAGGAAGTAGACAAAATATCTGAGCGAGATTCAGAAGAGCACGGGGTGCTGGTAGACTTGGTTTTGGATTTCCCAAAGGTTTTTAGTCTAGATGAGGATCCTTTACCTATCTCGAATGAATACTTCCACGAAATAAAGGTTCTGGGTCCTCCAGTTTACAAGAAACCCTATCCCATCCCATTGAAATACAGAGACGAAATTAGGACTCAGATTGACTCTATGTTGAGGGAAGGGATTATACAACCCTCACATTCTCCTTACAATGCACCACTGGTACCAGTACGAAAGAGAGATGGGGGGTTGCGGTTATGTCTTGACTTCAGAGCTCTTAATGAATGTATTGAGGATGACCGATACCCCTTACCAAACATAGATTCTATCCTGCAAAGGCTAGGTAGGAGTCGTTTCTTCTCATGTTTAGATCTCAGGCAGGGATATCATCAGATACCCTTGAACCCCGCTAGTCGAGAGAAAACGGCATTTTCCACTATGGATGGCCACTACGAATTTATGAGGTTGCCTTTTGGGCTGAAAGACCCACCTTCTGCTTTCCAGATGATCATTAATCAGATCCTGTCTGGTCTGATTGGGGATGTGGGTTTTGTTTATTTGGACGACATTGTAGTTTTGGGAGACATATGGCAGACTCACTGTAATAATGTTAGACAAGTTTTAGGTCATCTTCAACAGAATATTCTCTCTATCAAACTTGCTAAATGTTCATTTTTTAAGGCAGAAGTTGAATTTATAAGTAATTTGCAGATATATCGCGACCGCTAATTGACTTAACCAGAGGCTGTAAGATGGGAAAACGAAACTGGCGTGGACACAGGAAGCATTGGATGCATTTCACAAGTTGCGTACAGTCTTGTCTGAGGATATAGTGTTCAAGTTCCCAGATTTTTCCCGTCCATTTGTATTAGTTACAGATGCAAGTAAAACAACCATTGGGGGAGGCGTCTTCAACAGGAGGATAATAATGGAACCCTTAGACATTTCTTACTTCAGTCGACAGTTTAAAGGGTGCGAGTTAAATTATTCACTGTAGAAAGAGAGGCATTGGCGATAGTATATGGGCTAAAGATAACAGAACACTGATTCAAGGTTTTCCTGTAATAGTTCATACAGACATAGGCCTCTCATTATCTTTTTTCTAGTAGAGATGGAAATGAAAGACTAGCCAGGTGGCGTATGTCGGTAGCAGAGTTTGATATCTGCGTAGAGTACTTGCCGAGCAAGGACAATCATTTAGCAGATGCGCTGTCGCGAATCAGAGCAGCTGATCAGCCGATAGACGATTTAGTTGTCGGTGTTGTTACTCGCCGAGCTACTGCATCTTATAAAGGGATAAATTGGCTTGATAGTCCGAGGTCAGAGATGGTAGATAGCAGTGATAGTAGTTCATGGAGACCATTGACATATGGGGACTAGATAGTTTACGAAATGCACAAGATAAAGACCCACTATGGGGTCGTGTTAAAAGTTATTTACGAGGCGAGAGTGACCTCACTAAAGATGAGTTTAAAGGGATTCCTGGAAATATCGAGAATTATCAGGTACGACCAGATGGGATATTATATAATGTTTTAGATAAGCCTTTTAGAAAGGTCTTTCAAGTGGTGGTACCAAAAGTGTATCAGAGTACAGCTTTCAGATTAGCTCATTCGATTCCTGTTGCAGGGCATGGGGGTGTTTTTGGTAGCCTTAAAGAGATTGGAATTATTTGCATTTTTTCCAAACATGAAGAAAATAGTAAAGGAATATTGTTCGTCCTGCGACATATCTTTGCGCTGTAAGCCAGGCAAACATATCCCTGTTCCTCTCTTAAGATACCCTGAAGTGTCAAGGCCTTTTGAGCGTGTCCATATGGATATAGTGGGTCCGTATCCGGAATCTGAAGGCTTTCGTTACATTCTTACAGTAGTTGATGCTTTGACAAAATACCTTGTTGCAATTCCATTAAAGTCTAAGGATTCATTAGAAGTCGCAAAGGCATTTATGAGTGGATTCATTTACAAAGAGGGGACTCCACTTCAAATCATTTCTGATTGGAGAGGGGAGTTCGTTAACGAACTATTCAAAACGCTAACAAAAGAATTTGGGATTGATAAACGTACTATTACTCCATATCATCCAAGCTCAAATGGTCAAGTGGAAAGAGTTAATGGTACATTAAATAAAATATTGCGTACGATAGTCTGGGACAACCCGTCAGTGTGGGCTCGAATGTTACCTATGGCAGAGTTAGCTTACAATATTGCTTACCATAGGGTGATAAAAGACACACCTTTTTTCACGCTAAAGCATCGGGACCCTCATTTTCCATATATTTTATTTTCAAAGGACACAGGTCCTTGGTATAATGTGGAAGATTATTTGCAAGAGACAAGAGTCATGGCCTCAAGGATTTTTAAATGATGCAAAGAACATATTGAAGAAGATATCCAGAGAAGGCCAAGGGATCGGCCTTATTTCCCCCCCAAATTAAAAGGAGACCGGGGATATCCAAAGCTACTCCCAAGGGGGGTTAAAAAGGTGCAGGCCCTTTTTTTGGAAAAAAAAAAAAAAAATTTTTTTAAATTTTGGGGGGGAAAAAACCAAAAAGGGGGGAAAGAAAAAAATTTTAAAAGGGGGGGGGAAAATAACAACCCCCCAAAAAAAAAAATTGAAGGATTTGAGGGAAATTTTTTTTAATTTGGGGTTAAAAAAAAAGTGGATTAAAAAAGGAAAAAGGGCTATTTAAGGGGAAGAAAAAAAGGGGAAAAAAAAATAAAAATTTAATTTAAAAAAACAAAGATAGTGGGGGACCCGCCCGGGTCCGGACTTTTGTTTTTCCCACTTTTTTTTTCCCATTCAAGGTTTTTTTGAAGTAAAATTTTTTCAAGAAAAAAAAGAGTTTTTTATTTTTAAAAAGGGGAAAAAAAAAAAGGACAGGAAAAAAAAAATTGGTTACCAGGAAAAATGGGGGAAAAAAATGACCGAAAAAAAAAAATTGATTTAAAATTAAAAAATTAAAATTGGGGGTTTTTGCCATAGCAAAAACGTTTTTTTTTAGGCCTTTTCAAGGGCAAAATTTTTGGGGGGACTAAAATTTTTTAGAAATGTTGAAAGGGGGGGCAATCATTGTTGATATTTTCACACCCCCAAACTGGGCATAAGTTAGACAAAGATATTGAAAATGGGGTCCCAACCTGAGAATGTCTTATTGGGAAAAGTAGGGGGGGGGGGGGGGAAAAAAATTTTTAAAAAAATTTTGGGATTTGGGGCGGGGGGTTCCCCTTAGAGGAAAAATTTTTTTTTTTGGGGTACGGGACCCAAGTGGGAAACCAAAAAAAATTTGGGGGGGATTTAAAAACGTAAAAAAAAACTTTTTTTTTTCCCCCTTGGTTTTTTTTTAAATCTTAAAAAAAATTTTCCCCTTTAAACCCCTGGGGGTTTACCCAAAAAACTTTTCTTTAAAAAACAATTTGGGGTTTTTGGGAATTTTTAAAAACTGACTTTCCCTTTACCAACCCCAAAAACCCCCCCCTGTTTCCCGACCAGAACTGGTTTTAACCCAAATTTTGGGCCCCTTTTTGGGGGGGGCCCGTTTGGGGAAGGGGCCTTTTGCGAAACAATTTACCCTGGATTCGCCCGGGCCTTTTTCCCCTGGAGGTTTTTCGGGGGGGGGGAAACCCCCGGGGGGCCGAAGATTTTTCCCCTGGACCCGCAAAAAGGATTTTTTAAAAAAAAAATTTTGGGGGTTAGGCAAAAAAATTTAAAATTTTTTTCCCCCCAAAATTCACAAAGGGTTGAAACTCTTTTTCATGGGGTAAACCCCCCCCCCCGGGAGAAAACCCCCCCTGTTGAAAACCTAAGGACCTTGGAATATACCTTTTCCCCCCGGGGGGCTTGTCGAAGACTGGGGGCTCCTGCCCGGGGACAGGGGACGGGGGAAAGGTATGGAAGTTTTGGGTCCACATGTTTAAAAAAAAAAAATACTTAAAAATGGGAAAAAAACGGGAAAAACTTCGTCCGGGGTTTTTTGAAAAAGGGGTTTTTTCCCCCATGCCCCCCCTTCCCCGGGCCCGGGGGGTTTAAAAAAGAAAAGAAAAGGCCCGTGGTTTTTACCGTGCAGGTTTTTTAATTTTTTTTTTGTTTTTTAAAAAAATTCATTTTTGAGTTAAATAAAAAAATTAAAAAATTTTTTTCTTTCCCCAAACCCCAAGGAAAAAATTTTTTTGTTTTAAAAAAAAATTTAAAGACTTTTTTCCGGGGTTTTTAATAAAAGGGTGGTGGCGTTTTTTTTAAAAATTTTTTTTTATTTTTTAGATTTTTTAAAAAAAAAAAAATTAAAGTTTTTTTTATCCCAAAAAACCCCCCAAAAAACAAAAAAAACAACCCAAAAAAAAACAATTAAAATTTTAAAATAATTATTATTTTGGGGGGGTTTTTGGGGTTTTTTGTTTTTTTTTTGGGGTTTTTTTTTTTAAAAAATTTTTTATTTAAAATTTTATTTAATTTTTTTTTTTTGGGGGTTTTGGGGGTTGTTTTTTTTTTTCTAATTTAAAAATTTTTTTAAAAATTTTATTTTAAAAATATATATTTTTTTTTGGGGGGGGGGGTTTTTAAATATAGGGGATAAAAATAATTTTAAAAAAAAACAAAACCCCCAAAAATTTTTTTTTTATACATATATAATTATATAATTTTTTATTAAATAAAAAAAAATTTTTTTTTATATTTTTTTTTTTTTTTTTTTTGGGGGTTTTATTTTTAATATAATTTAAAAAATATAAAATTTTATTTATTATATATATATATATTATATATCTATATATAAATTTTTTAAATTTATTTAATTTAAAATACCCAAAAAAAAAAAAAAAACATATGTATATTAATTAATTTATAATAAATATTATTAATTATTATATAATATATAAATTTGTTTTTTTTATTAAATTTAAAAAAAAAAATTAAAAAAAAAAATAAAATTTTTTTTTTTTTTAAAAAAAAAAAATATATTATATAATATAATTTTATATAATAATTAAAAAATAAAATTTTTTTTTGGGTTTGGGTTTTTGGGGGGGGGTTTTTTTTTGTGGTGGGTGTTGGGGTGGTTGGGGGGTGGGTGTGTGGGGCCTGTTTGGGGGGGGGGTTTGGGGGTTTTTTGGGTTTTTTTTTTTTTTTTTTGGGGGGGACAAAAACAAACAACAGAAAAACCTAACCCCCAAAAACTTTTTCTTTGGGTATTTTTTTTTATTTTTTTTGTTTTTTGAAAAAATTATTAAAAATTGTTGAACATATTTTTTTTAAATTTTAATTAAAAAAATAATAATAAAAATAAAAAATTTATAAAAAAATAAAAAATAATTAAAATTATTAATTTTTGGTTTAAAAATTAATGAAATTGTTAAAAAAATTAAAAAAAAATTAAAATTTTAAAACTAATAATTAAAAATTTTAAGGGGGGGTGTGGGTTTGGGGGGGGGATCTTTTTAATTTTTATTCGGTTGGGTTTTTTATTTTGGGGAAAAAATTTTTTTTTTCTTTTTTTCCCCCTTTTTGGAATATTGGGGAAAAAAAAAATGTTTTGAAAATTTGTATTTTTTTTCAAAAAAAAAAAAAAAAAAAAAATTAACTGCCCCACTGAAACAGGGGAAAAATTTTTAGTGAAGGGGGGTTTTTTATTTGGAGTTTTTTGGGGGGAGACACCATAATCTGGGTTTTTTTTCTCCCAACCAATGTTATGGGTTTTGCCCCCCTCCTCCCTTTTTTTTTTAAAACGTTTTTTGGTTTTTTCTGTCCTTTTTTTTTTCCCGGGGCCCACCTTTTTTTCCAACTTTAGTGGGTAAAATTAAAAAACGGGCTATACAAAACCCATAAAAAAGTAAAGAAAAGGACATGTATTTTCGGATTTTGCAATGGGGGTTTAACCCCAAAACCCCCTTCACTTCCCCCCCCCTACCCAAAACAAAATCCCCCCCCCCCCCCAAAAAACCTCGCTGGCCCAAAAAAAAAAAGTTTTTCCCAATTTTAAAATCCTTTTTTTTTCGTTTTTAATTTTAAAGGGGCACTTTTTTTTTTAAAAAAAATTTTTTTAAAAAAATGGAAACCCAAAAAGATAAAAAAGGCTCTGAAAAAAAATTTGGGTTTGTTGGGGTTTGGTTGGGGATTTTCCCCAAAAATTAAAATTTAAAAATTATTATTTTTTTTAAATTTTTAAAAAGATAACCCCAAATTTAAAAAAAAGTATTTTTTTTTATATAATTATGGGTTCCCCCAATGATTTAAACAAATCGGGGAAACCATATTATAAAAGGGTTTTAAATCATTATTTTAAAATAATTTAAAAAAATATTTCCCCCAAAGATACCCCTTGGAAGCCTAAAATTTTTTAAAATATTTAAAATAAGTTGGTGTGGGGCCTGTTGTGGCCCCCAAATTTTTTTTTAAAAATACATTTTTACTTACCCCTTTCTTAACCTTGTATTTTATTTTTTTTATTTTATTATTTTGGGGAAAACATAAAAAAAATTATAAAAAATATTTTTTTAAAATTAAATTTTTTAAAAATTTTAATATTTCCCTTTTTTTTTATATAAAAGTTTTTTCTTTGTTTTGGGCCCCCTAAAAAATTTGAAAATTCCCTTTAAGGGTTACCAAGTAATCAACCCCGTTAAATTTTTAAAAACAAAAATCCCCACCAGGCCCCAAGCCATTTTTTTTTTGGCCCGAGCCTTCTACCGTTTTGGGATAGTCCCCTTTCTGGGGAAAAATTCTTTCCTCAACTTCTCCCGTTTTC
>NW_023658074.1:12500-15000 GCF_015228065.2 Penaeus monodon
TTTTATTTTATATATATATTTTAAAAAAAAAAAAAAAAAAAACAAAAAAACAAAAAATTAATATATATATTTTTTTTATATATTAAATTTTATATATAAAATTTTTTAAAAATTTAAATATATATTTATATATAATAATTTTTTAAAATTTTATATATAATTTTTATTCTATATATATAAAATATATATTATATATATAATTTTATAAATTAATAATTATATATATTATAAATATTATATTTTAAAAATATAATTTTATAAATTTTTAAAAACATATTAAAAATATAAAAAATATTAAATTTTATTAAAATAAAATTAAAAAAAAAATTTTTTTTTGGGGTTTTTGGGGTTTTTGGGGGGGGGGTTTTTTTTTTGGGTCGGGGGTTTTTTGGGGGGGGTTTGGGGGTTTTTTGTTTTATTAAAAAATAAACAAAAAAAAAATAAATAAATTTTTAAAATTTTTAAAAAAAAAAATTTAAAAATTTTTAAAAAATTAAAAATTTTTTTAATAAATTTATAATTTAAAAAGTTTAAAAAAAAAAATTTTTTTTTTTTTTGGGTTTTTTTTTTTTTTTTTTTTTTTTTGGGTTTTTTTTTTTTTTATTTTTTATCTTTTTTTCTTTTTAAAAAAAAAACCCCAAAAATTTATATATATATTTATATATTTTTTATATATTAATATATATATTATATTATTAAAATTTTTTAAATTTAAAATATATTAATTTTTAAAATTTTTTTTTTAAAAAAATAAAAATATATTATATATAATTTTTTTTTTTTTTTTTTTTTTTTTTAAAACTTTTAATTTAAAGTTTTTTGATAAAAAAAAAAAAAACCCCAACCAAAAAAAAAACAAAAAAAAAAAAAAAAAAAAAAAAAAAAAAAAAAAAAAAAAATTTAAAAAAATTAAAAAAAAAAAAATTTTTTTTTTTTTATAATTTTTTTTTTTTAAAAAAAAACCCCCCTTTTTTTTAAAAAATTTTTTTTTTTAAAAAAAAAAATTTTTTCCCCCTTTTTCTTTTAAAAAAAAAACCCCTTTTTTTTCCCCCTTTTTTTTTTTTTCCCCCTTTTTTTATTTTTGCGTTTTTTTTCGCCCCCCCTTTTTTTCCCCCCCCCTTTTTTTTTGGTTTCCCCTTTCCCGGGGGGGGGGTTTTTTTTTTTCCCCCCTTTTTTTTTTTCGGTTTTTGCGTTTTTTTTTTTTTTTTAAAAATTTTCCCTTTTTAAATTTAAAAAAATTTAAAAATTTTTAAATTTAAAATAATTTGGTAAAAAAATTAAAAAAAATTTTTTTTTAAAAATTTTAAATGGGAAATTAAATTTTTAAAAAAATTATTTTGGGGCCCCTTTTTGGGGGGTTTTGGTTGGGGGGTTTTTTTGGAAATCAATTCAAAAAAAAAAAAATAAATATTTTAAAAAAAAAAAATGTAAAAAAAAAATTTTTAAAAAAATTTTTAAAAAAATAAAAATTAATTTTTTAAAAATTTTTTAAAAAATTTTTTAAAAAATATAAAAAATTTTTTTTTTTTTTTTTAAAATTTTTTTATTATATAAAATAAAAATAAAAAAATTTTTTTAAAAAAAAGGGAAAAAAAAAGGGGGGGGAAAGGGGGGAAAAGATTTGGGAAAAGGGAAAATTTTTTGTGGTTTGGTTTTTTTTTTTTTTTTTTTTAAAATTTTTTTAATTTTTTTTTAATAAATTTTTTTTTCCCTAAAAAAATTTTGGGTTTTTTTTTTTTTTAAAATTTTTTTTAAATTTTTTAAAAATAGATTTTTAAAAATTTTAAAAAATATTTTTTTTTTTGGGTGGGGTTTTTTTGGGGTGGGGTTTTTTTTTTTTTTTTTTTGGGTTTTTTTTTTTGTTTTTTTTTTTATTTTTTTTTTAAAAAATTTTTAAAAAAAAAAAAATTTTTTTCCTTTTTAAAAATCCCGGGGGTTTTTTTAAATTTTTTAAATTTTTAAATTTTTATTAATTTTTTTTTTTCTTTTCAATTTTTCCCTATAAAACAAATTTTTTTTTTTAAAATTTATAAAAAATTTTTTTTAAAATTTTCCTTAAATTTTTTTCCCCCTTTAACCCAAAAATTTTGGGTTTTTAAAGGGGGTTTTTTTTTTTTTTTTTTTGGGTTTTGGAAATTTTTTTTGTTTTGGTGGCTTGGTTTTTTTTTTTTTCCCCCTTTTTTGGGGTTTTTTTTTTTTTTTTCCATTTTTTTTAAATTTTGGGGGGGGGGGAAAAAAAAAAAATTTTTTTTTTGGGGGGGGGGGGTTAAAAAACCCCCTTTTTTGGGGGGTTTTTGGCCTTTTTTTGCCCCCTCCCCCTTTTTAATTTTCCCCTTAAAAAATTTTTTTTAAAAAAATTTTTTTTTTAAAAATAAAACTTTTTTAAAAAGCCCGAAAAGGGTTTTTTTTTTACCCAAAAACCCCCCCCCTTTTTTGGGGTTTTTTTTCCCTTTTTTAAAAAGTTTTGTTTCTCCCCAAATTTTGCTTTTTTTAAAAAAAA
>NW_023658076.1:0-42500 GCF_015228065.2 Penaeus monodon
TATGAACGTATCATTGTGTATTGTGAATGATATTCAGTCAATCAGCTCTTGTATGTGAAGCATTCCTTTTTCTACATAGATAAACTATCATAGATTGTAATCAGCTGCTGCGTGATATTTTCATTACTCTTTCAAAGGTTCAGAAAGATGCCTTGCATATTTTTCTGTTATATATATATATATATATATATATATATATATATATATATATATATATATATATATATATATATATGTGTGTGTGTGTGTGTGTATGTATATATATATATATATATATATATATATATATATATATATATATATATATATATATATATATATATATATATATATATGTATATATATATTAAGAATAATTTAGACAAGGATGATTTAGACGAAAAAAATCCACCAAAGTATACACAAACACATGAGCATATATTATAATATCATTTTTTCTTCGCATCCTCGTACAATTTAACTAGTCAGCAGAAGCCCAGATACTAATATGTGTTCCAACGTCCACTCAAACCAGCTTAATAACGACGTTTCTCATCACCTTTTGCAAGAGATCTTCAAGGTGTCAAGTGCACTTGATCTGCAGAATACTCGACTGGTAACTGCAGAGATGGGAAATGAATATCTAATGAAAATGGTGTAATATCACTTTTCTGTTTACTATTATGCAATATATTTCGAAGCTTTTCATAGACATTCTTATTACGTTTCGGTGAATGCATTAATAACGATATAGGTATATAGGTATCTTAATACGTTTGATTCAGAAAAAGTATATATTAGAAAGACTACTTTCTCGATGTAAGATATACAATTTCCGTTTCGATATTGCAGCTTCAGTCCGTAATATTTATGATGCAATATGGGAATGTTAATCATATCTTACAACACGAAAAACACAATTCTCATCATTAACATCCTTACTACATTTACTTCATTTTTTTCATAGTTGTATTTTAAGTATCAAATGCAAATGCATAAATATAGAACACATTTTGAGTTATATTCGCTGCATATCATTTCTTTTATATATTGGTGTACTGAAACCACTGAGCATGTGTGTGTGTATATATATATAATCTACACACACACACACATGTGTGTATATATATATATATATATATATATATATATATATATATATATATATATATATATATTATATATATATATATATATATATATATATATATATATATATATATATATATATATATATATATATATATATATGCGTGCATGTGTGTGTGTGAATATATATATATATATATATATATATATATATATATATATATATATATATATATATATAACACACACACACACAACACACAGAAGAAAGAACGTAAAACAAAATTTGCACATCAGTAACAGGAGAGACTTGATTAACCCTTTGACTCCAAGTGGTCACATGGAATCACTTTGAGGACATTTTTTTTTTTTTTTTTTTTTTTTACCCGACTTCATATTTCTTTCTTTTTTGCTTTAAAGAATTCATCAATAACGTTTGTACATGCAAATTATCTTATATCGACGATAAATATTTTCCTAAATGTTTTGATGATTAGTTGAACTTAACGCAAGTAGAATATGTAGATTCCTAACAGGTGTCGAAATATTCTTAGATAAGCGTCTTAAGAATACAATAATAACATGAAAATGAATAAGTCGGATGTGAGGTGACTGTCTCTTTCTTCGATGTTTCAATAAAGTGTGACCCCAATTTTATGAAGCACATACACAAACAGTTGTTTGTGTGTATGTGTGTGTGCGTGTGCATGCATATGTATATATATATATATATATATATATATATATATGTGTGTGTGTGTGTATATATATATATATATATATATATATATGTTTATATATGTATATATATATATGAGGGGCCGCGGTGGCCGAATGGTTAGAGCGTCGGACTCAAGACTGTCACGACGGCAATCTGAGTTCGAGGGTTCGAGTCACCGGCCGGCGCGTAGTTTCCCTTGGGCAAGGAACTTCACCTCGATTGCCTGCCTAGCCACTGGGTGGCCAAGCCAGCCCAAGTCAGTGCCAAGGTAAATAGAGATGGTGACTCGATAAAAACACCGGGCGGAAGGCAATGGCAAACCACCGCTCTAAATTGCTAAGAAAAAATCATGGAAGCCCATGATCGTCAAGGCCGCGGTGGCCGAATGGTTGGAGCGTCGGACTCAAGACTGTCACGACGGCAATCTGAATTCGAGGGTTCAAGTCACCGACCGCCGCGTTGTTCCCTTGGGCAAGGAACTTCACCTTGATTGCCTACCTAGCCACTGGGTGGCCAAGCCAGCCCAAGTCAAGTGCTGGTCCCAAGCCCGGATAGATAGAGAGAATGATTACCTAAAAGGTACCACCGGCACTCTCCGTGGAAAGGAACTGGGGACCCTACCACGTACTCACTCCAAGAGCATCACAACATGAACACTACAATTAAGTATCATGCTGTGACCACGGCGGCTCAGACATGAACCTACCGTTAAAAAAATATATATATATATATATATATATATATATATATATATATATATATATATATATATATATATATATATATATGAATGTATATTATATAATGTATATTATAAATTATAAATATTGCTACGCCAGTGGGTCTTTGTCTCTGTGCGAAACATGTGTTAACATGAAAAGGATGTCCTGGGCATGTGTTAACATGAAGGGACCTGGGCAAACATGACGCAGCTGGCTGTGAGCGGAGGAGCGGAGGAACAAGCCGAGAGACGGAGTTGGGTGCTGCTCCTGTGAAGACCTCGTGTGTGCCCTGGTGACCTGATAAACTTAGTGTTGCCCTGTTATAAGCTGTATCGTGCAGTGTGACATGCTGGTTTCTCCCTGTATTGTGCCTATAGAAAAGTGTACGGGTAAATAACTTGTGTAAATAAAGGAAAGACTGTCATTTTGTGTTTATTTCGTGCTCTGCCTCGCCACTTGGCGTTTCCCCTCGTGGGTTCTGGGACGCTGTGGTGCTCGGTCCCTCTTGGAGCTGTTCAGTGTTCACGACCCTGTGGATAGCACGCCGCTCCCTACCCTCCCTTGTGTCGGTGGCAAAGAGAGAGGCAGTCGCGTAACAAATTATATATTATATATATATATATTATATATTATATATATATGAATCTTTAAAATATAAAATAGATATATAATAAAGTGAATACAATAGTGATAGATAGAAAAAATTTAAAATTATAATTATAGACACCCACACAACATACACACACACACATGTTTGGTATGTTGTGGGTGTGTGGCATAAAATTTTATATATTATAAATAATATAATAATATATAAAAATTTATATATAATTAGACTTATATATATATATATAAATTATATTAATATTATTAATTATATATATATATATATGGCATGTGCCTGTTTGCGTGTACATATATTGGGTTTCTTATGTATATAAAAAATTATATTAATAATATATATATATTTATAAAATTATATTATAATGTGTGTGGTGTGTTGTGTGGTGTGTGTGTGTTGTGGTGTGTGTTTTATTAAACCCCACACACACACATATGAAGATAGATAGATATAGATATAGAATAATGTTTAACAATGCATATATTTATTATTTTTAATATATATTTATATTTATATATTTATAAAATTGTGTGGGGTGTTTTGTGGTGTGTGTTGGTGGGTGTGTATAATGTACGCATGCCTACCAAAACCTAACATAATATAAACTTTTTTAATTATTTAAAACTTAAAAAAAAAAAAATTGCCCCTGGAATAGTTATTAACCCCCGGGGTTAAGTATATCAGCTAACCTGAAGATTTTTCATTTTAAAATTAAAAAAATGCGAATATTTGTGTGGTGTGGTATGTGTATTAAATTTATATAATATATTATTATATATATATTTTTATATTATAAATATATAAAATATATATTATAAAGAGAGAGAGAGAAGAGAGAGAGAGAGAGGGAAAAAGAGAGTTTAATAAAACAATAAATATATATATATATTGTGTGTGTGTTGGTGTGTGTGTGTGGAATATATTTATATAATATACTATATATATATATATAATAATTTATATATATTATTATATAATATTATATTTATATAGATTTTGTAATTTTACAATATGAATATTTTAATATAATTATATAATTTTTAAAATATAATATATAATTTATATATATAATTTTAATTATATATGTATTGAATATGTTGTAATAAATATATTATATATATATATGTAATAAATATATATATATATATAATATATAATTTATTAAATTTTAAATTTTATGTAATATAAATTATATATATATAATCTATATATATAAAATTATGGTATGAATAATGACAGATAGAATAGATAATGTTTGTTTTTAGTAGTTAAAGAATTAAAAATACATATTATTAATAATGAAAATTTTTTTCTTTCTTTGTTGATGAGTTTTTTACTTTTTAAAACAAATGCAATAATAAAAAGAAATTAAAGATACTATGAGATGGCGCCAAAGGGGTTTAAATGCCATGAGAGAAAAACCCAATTAGTCTGGAATTAATCTCATCAAACTCCGATCTTTGAAAATATAAAAAAAAATTGCGGAAGCCTATTGTAATTTACTGGGAAAAAATTTACACGGGGAAAATTTAAAAAAGGGTTTTGAGTGCAAAATTTTTCTGGCGCGAAAGTTTTAAAGGGCCTTTTTTTATACATTTTCTAGCGTGGGTAATACCTTTTTCATGATATTTTGCAATTTTAAACAATAAAAGTTCACATTCAAAGTACCCAGAGTATTTCATTACAAGGTCCAAAGGGGCAAATAAAAGTAATCAGTATTTTATCCCCACTTTTGAAACTTTTACATTATAGTTTACCCACATCGTTTTTACCGTTGTTTTTATTCTCTTTTTTTCAGAAGAAAACCATTACATTTATTTTTTCAAAACATATCCTCAATATCGATCATTATTTATTTTTTATCATCCTTTAAACAGTCGGAAGGGCTCTGTAGCTGTAAGAAAGTTTTTGCTAAAAAAAACCCTTGCGCTATTTTCGCCAAAAATTTATTATAGGTTTCAAAATTGCGGGTAGCGGGAACTCCAATCGGCGAAGAGGCTTCTTCCGGGGAAAGCCTCAGCCTGCGAAAAGCACCGGGGAAAAGGGGCGACACATGTGTCTGTGTGTATAGTGTGGTGTGGGGAGTATTGGAGAGAGAGAGAGGAGGAGAGAGAGAAAAGAGGGGAGAGAAGAGAGAGAGGCAGAGGGGGGGGGGGGGGAAGAATTTAAAACACTAAGTAGAAGTGCAAAGAATTCACGTCACCAAATCCTTTGAGAAATATTTTTGGAAACCAAGTGTCCCCGATGTACCCTTACGGGATTGGCCTTTTCCACATCGAAATTTATACAATTTTTTCATCTATTTTTTTTTTTTTTCATTCTCTAAATGATTTTTTTCTCTTATTCTTTATTTTTCCCGTTCCCTTTTCCTCCTTTTTTAATCATTTTTTATTTTTTTTCATTAAATCTTTTTGATTCTCCTCCCATGCTGCCTACCTTCTCACCCTTATTTTTCCCCTTTACTTTCTGGCAATCCCTTCTAGTCCCCCTTTCCCCCTCTCCTTACTTTCCTATTCCCCCTTCATCGTCTTTTCCCAATGCAGGAAAAGGTTTTAGCGTCAAAATTCTCCCCCTTTGCGACAATACCAGCTAAGCGGACACGAGCCATAACCGACCCCTTGGGGAAAAGGGGGACCCCGGACTACGTCATATGTTGGATCTTTTTAAAATTAACTGCATTCAGATTTATACGGGCGGGGTTTACTAACCTCATTGACTATGGGGGTGTTGTTGAAAGGGGTTACGGGGAAGTACACATGAAGGCAAAACAATCTTTCTTAGCTAAAATTGGCAAACGGGAAATCAGGACGAGTCCTATTTGCTTTCTAGTTATTTATTATATTAGATATTATCATCGTGTTTTAACATTTTCAGTGTGGGCATCTTGTATTTAATTTATTTTTACCAAAGAAAAATTACTATTATTATACAAATTTTGGAAGGTATTCAAATTACGTTTCATTTTTTTTAAAATCGTTCATATTTATCCTTTTTGATAAAAAAGACCCTGCTTTTCCTAATCATAAAAGGGATGATTATTCGATTATTTTTGATGTTGCCTTATAAATTTTTGTTTGATTCACTTTCATTTTTTGGTCTATGCAAAAATTTTCAAAATCATGAGGGATTTAGTGAATCCTCTTCACCATACAATAGACATCTGGAAATGAAAAGTAGTTTTCTGAAAACACTTTAAATCATGAGATCAAGTGTGTGTCAGTGGAAGTTCTGCCAGAAAAGGGGGCCCAAAAATTTGCATTCCCAAATTTCTTCCTAGAATCCATTCATCAAGTTATTAATATTTGAAATAAAAACATGATTATCAATAAGAGAAAAAAAAACCACAGACGGGAAGGCGAGGGTTTCGGCAAATTTGAGTCTTGTTCTATTAGTACCACGCCACCCCCACACAAAACACACCCACACACACAATATATTATTAAAGAGAACGAGACGTGAGCAAATTGTGCGTTTTTTTGGTCTACTCAAAGAAGACAGACGATGGCGAAAAAGAGGAGAGGGAGGAGAAAGAGAGATATTCCATTTTTTTTATCATATATGCCGTCAACTTTCCCTTTCCTCTCCTCTTCTTTCCCAAACCTCATTCTTCTTTCGAGAATTCTCTCTCTTCATTTCTTTTTGTCCCCTTTTCTTCCCCCTCTCCCTTGCCATAAATTTCCCACCCCCTTCTCCTCTTCTCCCCTCTCCTCCCCCTTTAATCTTTTCTCCTTCCTTTTCGCCTTAAGGTCTAGTAAAAGAAAAAAAAAACACAGATACCAAAAGGGATATTATGAACTGAAAACTTTTGTGAATTCAATATTTTTTGGGCGTCTTTATGGCAGCTTCGTCATAAAGATCTAAATTTTATCAGATTTTTTTTTCTGTTTTTGATTTCCCTATATTTTTGCTTTCCCAAAACGCCGGAAGCACTTTGCATATAATGTATCAAAGACCGAAAAAAAAGCGGAAAATTTTGGCCCAGGGAATTTAATTGGCCGTAAGTATCCTATATCCGTCGTATATTTTTCCATCTTTATCTTTTCATATTTCTTAGTGTTTTTATTCGTTTTCAAATATCAGGGCCTCTAAAAACGCAAAATTCTTGCTTCTTTTTCATCTCCGAAAATAAAGACGCTTTCCCCTAAATATTTTAAATGGAGAGTGCTGACTTTCCTTCAGACCCCCTGGTTTTTACTCTTTTTATTTTGAAATGCAAAATTTAAACATTCAGGGCATCCTTTATGAGGCCCTTAGAGCCTCCCGTCATTAACTAGGACGGTTCGCAAAAATCTCTCTTTTTGAAACTAAATTCGTTAAGCTGGATATTTAGGGTTTCAGCATCAAAATATTTCGCGGTTACTATTTAACGCGACATTGTTTTTAATGATATTTTTCATTACAAAAAAATAAACACAAAAAAATTTTTGTGTTTTTAAATTGAATAAAATTTTTTAAAGGAAGAGTGGTTTTTAAGAAGGTGACACGACGCTTTTTATCAATATTTTTCCCAAATATCTTAAAAACTGAAACCCAACAGTCCAGCTTTAAGCATTGACGCCCTGCGTGCGACTTTTTGAGTGTGCTGTATGTAGAGTAGTGAAAAAAAGCCCGTGGGAAGGGGGAAAGGGTGTTTTGAATGCGGTTTGGTGGATACCTGAACTGGTGCGTTTAAAGGTACATCGACAGTCGAGCTCCCCAAAGGTAAATATTATTTATCATATTTAATAGTCTGTTTATCTTAAGTAATATAATTTGGGCGTATCACGAAATATTTTAGGAATTTTTGCTAGTGAAAAGCTATTTTTAAATAACGTAAGGTTAAAAAAATAAAGGAAAAAATTCGCTCATGTCTCGCGGTATTATATATATATAATATATATATTTAATATTATTATATATTTATTATATATATATATATACATTAATGTTGTAGTTTTTTACATAAAATCATTCATATGTATATATGTAATTACATAATATGTATTGGTAACATGGTTTAATATTATATATATAATATATATTAAATTAATAAAATTTAATATTATATATAATTTTAATATAATATATATGGGGAAAACACACATACTTTTTGCATCTGTGTTTTTCCATCATCTGTCTATCTATCTATCTGTCTATCTTTCTACCTCCTCTGTACGTTTTAATAAAATATTATACGTGCACAAAATATATAATAATAATATATAATATAATATTTTATATATAATATATAACCCCTTTTTGGTGTTAATAATATATTAAATATATATATTATATATATATATACTATATATATATATATATAATATTATATATTAATATATATATATATCTTCCTTGTGTGTATATATATATATTATATAAAATTTATTATTATATTATATATATTATATATTTACACACATACTATACCACAACACACACACACACACACTCATTAATATTATTATAATTATAATAATATATTATAATATTATATATATATATATTTTTAATTATATATATATATAAAATTTTATGTTGTAGTTTTAATAAAACTATGGGGTTATATATTTTTTAATATCTATATTATATTATTTATAAATTTTTTTTAATTAATAAATATATAAAAAATATCTTTATATATATATATATTATATATATATTATATATATAAAAATTATTTTAAAAATATTTTTATATATAATATATTATATTTTAATATAATATATAATATTATATATAATATATATTGGGGAAAACACACATCCCTTTTGCATCTGTTTTTTTTCCATCTATCTGTCTATCTGTTACCTTCTTGTATGTTATACAATAATTATACGTGCATATATTGTATATATATATATATTATATATAATAATAATATTAAATTATATAATATTTTTTATATAAATATATATTGTTTTTATATTTGAAAATTATTTATATAAATAAAAACCCAATTTTTTATATATATATAATTTTTATATTTAATTATATATTATATTTAATATCTATAATATTAAACGTATGCAATTTTATAAAATTGTTTTTAGGTATGTATTTTATACTCTTAAACAAAATAGGAAAAAAAAATTTTTTCCGTACATTTTAAATTATACACAAACCCACCGCACTAAACCTCCCCACACCCAACAACACACCAACACCAAACACACACACACAACACAACACATATATATATATAAATTTTATATTATAATATATATATTATATATATATAATATATATTATTTTAAAAAAATGATCTCTTTTTTATTCAAAAGATATCCATTCTATTCATCCCTTCTATACATGTTCAACGAATACGTGATTTTGTCGGTAAGGATGTTAAATATTTTTATAAATAAAACTGCCCATAAAAAACCAGGAAGCTTTCCTAGTTTGATTTAATATAATTGAAATTTCCGAGACACTATTTAGTGTCAAACCCAAAGCCAGGGGATTGTTGTTATGATTAAAAAATTTGAAATGAAAAAAAGTGTATGCAAAAAATTAATAATTCACAAAGCAAAATTGAAATAATGATTTTCAGTGGACCCTTTTACAGAATTAAGAGGCGAGGGTTTTATCGTCCACCCCTTGCTTTTAATCTTATCAATTAATTACACCTTTTTTACTTTTACCACAATAAAATCTGGTCCCCAGTGAAAGGAAATTTTTAGTTTGGGGGCCAAACCCCCTTATGTTATGGAAATGCAAAAAACACCAAATTTAAATGTGAAAAAACCTCACGGGGGATCATTTTACTTTCCAAATTTATGTTATATATTTATATTATATATTTATATATATATATATAATTATAATATATATATATAATTTATTAAATATTGGGTGGTGGTGTTGGTTTGTTGTTTTGTGTACTATATTTAGGGGTTAGTATCTATATATTTTATAATAATTAATAATATATCTTTATTATTATTATTATATATTATACACCACAAAAATAACGCCTTCCCCTGTCAGGGAACCCAGGTCGAACCCAGGCACCCCGGGGATGAACTGGGGGCCAGTTTTAAACCCAAACCATGCCTACGACCCACAAAAACTAGGATTTCCTGGTCTGTGACATTTCTATCTAGATACAGGTAATGAGACAAAGTCTTCACACACCCCCCGTGGCACTCTGAAAACTGTTTTAAAAATTTGAAAACCGAATTCAATGAAATGAGTTATACATATGAAGGTTGTTTGTCTGGAATATTAATTTCCACGGTGCCAAGGGGGGAGTATGTGAAAACTTTGCTTTTATTATTTTTTATTCCCTCACCTAAAAATTTTTTACCCCTCTCTTTTTGTAGAGTAAAAATTTACATTTAGGCATACTATGTCTACTCTTTTTCCTTTTTCTCCTCATCCTTTTTTCCCCCTTTCCCCCTTTTGGGTCTGTTTTTTACTCTCCTTTTTCTCTTGTGTTTTAAAAACGGTTCCCTTTTTCCCCCTTTCCCCTTCTTTATTTCATAACAATTTTTCGAAAAGAAAATCTTCACATGCCTGGGGTAAACCAATGTGTCAGGGTTGGGCAACCGATTACTGAAATTATAATCGATTTACTCAAAAATTTTGGCTGAAAATCGATCTAATCGACGCCCATTACAAATATATATATATATATATATATTTAAAATATTATATATATAATATATATATATAATATTATTAAAATTATATATTCAATTCTATATGTATACTATGTATATGTTATATGTATATCTAATTAATAAAATTTATATATATAAAATATATTATATTTAATATAATATATATTAATATTATATATATATATATATTATAATAATACACTATGTTGTTATTATTTTTCTTCGACAACGTGGGGCCCCTGTTATGGTGTTCCAAATTAAAGTTTTATCCCCCCCCATTCGTTTCTGTTTTATTTCCTTGTGGGAAATTTATTGGTTTTTTTTTAGATCGTAGAAAAAACCCTTTTAAAAAGCGGTTTATGGTGTATATCAAAATGTTTGGGGAAAGCTTGCTGCGAAAAATCCGTTTACCACTGCATTTATATAATATTTTTTTGCAGACGAAGGAAAAAAGGGGAAATAATTCCCCACTTGATAATTTCTTTAGTTAACTTCAGGACTGACGAGAAAAAGAGGGTGACTTTCGCATTCACGTGGAAGCTAGCACAAAGCGTAAAAAGATTTGAAAAAAAGGTTTACAAAAGCACCCCTTTATCCCATGAAAGCAGAGGGACCAAAAAATGGGAGCTGATTGTAGAATGTAAATAAAAATATTTGTAACATGATTTTTCTATTTGGGGTCATGACTTCCCCCCCAAAAAGTTCAGTTGTAGACAGTTTTAGGGACAAAAAGATCTAAATACAGGAAGGGAAATTTGGGTTTTTAGCAATGCAATGATAGAGATCACCAAAAACCCGTAGATTAGAACAGTGCTCTGACAACTCATTGTCTCCTTGCAATGGGATAATGACACTGTCCCGTGTGGCCTTACGTCCGGGAAAACCAGGGGGGTTTCCCCTTGGCCGAGGAGATATTATTGAAACTTTTCCCCAACTTAACAAAAGATCTCAGTTATTTTTATTAGAACGATTGGGTTTTTGGGGAAAAATGACTAAATTCTTCATTTAGCAAACAATGTTTTGCTGGGAAAGTTTCACATTTTTTGCTTTTTTTTGGTGAAAAAAAGTTTAAAAGGGATGTGTGTAGCCCTTACCCGGTAATATATTTATATATTATATATAATATATTAATATAAATTATATAATATATATATAATATAAACAATTAATATATATAAATATATATATATAATATATATATTATAATGATATTTTAAAAATGTACATTATATTATATATAATATATTTAAAATTTTTATTATTATATTATATATAATATATATATATATTATATGGGTTTTTGTTGAGGCCCTTTTAGAAAGATTAATCAAAAACAAATTAGTCCATTCATTTAAAGCACGGGAAAAATTATCGGTGTTTTCCTTATATGGGATAATTGTGGACCACAGTATCATAGCCTTAAGTTGATAAAAACCTTTTGGACTTTAAATCCGAATTTTGTTAATTTTGAACAAGACTCGAAGAGACGTGGTGCAGCGCCTCCCCCGCCGGTAAGTGTTAGGGCTTTGTCCGCGCTACCTGAGTACAGTTTGAAAGGGTGAGAATTTAGCGCCCAAAGCATTGTCTTGCATTTCGCCCCGGTCGAGTGCGGTGCGATGCAGGCGGGTTTAAAGGGGGATGTAGACGGGGGACGAATAGCAGCAGAGGTAAGGGGAAAGGAAGGGTAGGGATGTAAGCATAAAGGACAATGAGAGAGAAAATGAGAGGAGCGGGGAGGGGGAAAATTAGGAGAGAATAACGGAAAGGAAAAAGGGGAGGACAAGTAAAGGGATTGCATAAGGGGGTTTAAAGAATGACAAAACTAAAAAAAGGGGGTTAAAAGGGGGACAAAAAGACGGACAGATAAAGCTTACAGGGTTTTGCGATCGAGAAATCCGTAGTAAAAAAGTGCACACACGACACCACAACCACACCCCAATAATTAAATTTATTAATATATATAATATATTATATAAAAATTATATATATAATATTTTTTAAAATTTTTATCATTGTTATATATATACAATTTAACAATGTATATATAGTATATATTTTTTACTATATAAACATTTTATGTATGTATTATAATATATATTTTTCTTATTGATTTTTAATATTATTTTAAATAATATTTTATATTAAAAATATATATTATTATATATATATATTTTAATATATAATAGTAAGTAAAATGGCCCCACTCATACAGCGGAAAAAATTTCATGTTTATTGGACGTTTCGGGGAGACAAGACCTCCACCATCAGTACTGAAAAAATGAAAAAAAAAGAAATTAGAAATAGTTTCAAAGGTATCGGGTTCAAATTTTAAAAAAAGTATAGATACGAAATTAAAAATAAAAAAAAAAGTAAAGAAAAACAATACATAGAAAATACAAAATGAAAGTAAAAAACATGAAAAATCATAAATAAAACTAATTAAAATAAATAACAATATACTTTAAATAAAAATTTATAGGAAAAACTAACAAAAGTAGGGGGGGGAGGGAAGATCTATGGTGAAAAGGGGTTGTGGTGGTTGTATGGTTTAACTGGGGTTTTCATCTCTGTACGCGGGACTGAGATAACGGGTCGGGAGGGGAGGAGTGTGGGGATAGAATACTAAAATCTGTTTTGCAGAAAGGGTTTGAGTGAATTGAAAATGTTCTCTTATTGCAGAGAAAGGTGGTTTATCAGAAAAAGGCCAGTCCTAAATTTTTTTCCCCTTGTGTTCTAGGATCGGGTCGTCCCCCTCGTGGGGTAACCCTAGTACCGAGCTTGGCAGCAGGACGGGTAAATAATAGACTCTTTAGAACCAAAAAATTTCCCTTCCTTTTATTTAAAAAATTTGTAAATATTTAGTGTTGTGAAGAAAAAAGTAAACTTAAGTTGGGGGAAAAATTAATCGTAACAAAGTTTTAGCTGCTTCCTAATTTCAAAATTTAAAAACTACCCATATGGGGTATTTTTAAAAATTTCCATGGTTTTTTTTAACAGTAGGGGTAGGGGGGTTGGTTGGGAATATCTTAATGGGAAAAGCTTCGTAATTCATCAAAAAAACAATGGAAACCCATTATTATAAAAAATTCTTTAAAAACAACATTTCGTCAGCAAAGTTGTCCGTTTACACGGGTTATGGGCTCGAGGATTTAGAGTTTTGATGCGTTGATTTTTTTAAATAGGAATGAACAAAGGGAAAGCAAGTCCGAGACGCAGCCCATTACTTTTTTTTCACATTTGATGATTCTTATACAGTAAAAAACATCAAAACTAATCACTCGACCTAAAACCTGTTAGAACGGATAATTTTCATGACGACATTATATATTAAATAATATATTTTAAAATATATTATAATATATATATTATAATGTATGTATTATATACAAAATACACACTAGCACGCACACACACACACCACCACCCCACACAACAACACAACACACACAAAACACACACAAAAAAACACCACACACACACATAACACACACCCACATACACCCACCCAAACATACACCACACACACCCACCACCACCACACAACCACACCCCCCACAACACACACAACACACAAACACACGACAATGAAATAGTTATTTAAATATTATTGAAATACAAAAAAATTTAAAACGCAATCGTTTATGTATTTGAAAATATGCTGAAATAATAAAGATGCAAAAATTTATTTGTGAAATAGTTTTTTTACTTATTGATCCTATCATATTAAAATTATATTTAACAGATTATTGTTATACAAAAAACACGTACAAAAAAGATTCATTACACTCATGTATCATCAGGTATTTATAAAAATCCCAACATTTAGCGAATACTGGTTTTTCTAAAAGCTTTATTAAAGAACCTTGGTCTCCAACTGCTTTGACAAAGAGCTCTGTACTCAGTGGGGAAGTTGAGGGCTGCGAGTTTAAGTAAAGTGTATTTTTTAAATATTAATTGTAAATGAAAGCATATCAATGAATACAGGATTATTAATTGATAATTTTACATTTGTTATTTGCTTTTCAAATATATGTATAAATTAAAATCATAATAATTTATTACCTTTATAATGTTTTTTTTTACAGCGCATTGGGGTTGTTACTACAAAAAACGTAGGTTCACATTAAGCGGCTGCTTATAATCACCTCAGATATAAACAGACTCTTCCATTACAACTTTTGGGGTTTTAAGAGCCCTTTGGTACAGTCAACAGCTTACATGAATGGGAAGGGTATCCCGAGCCCTTTTTTAAAGATTTTTGGAATTAAATTTTCTATGTAAATTTGGACGTGAGACCCCGATTTAAAAAAGGTTTCCCTTTTTTTTCTGTAATTTAAAAGATGTAAAAAAAAAAAGAAAATTTTCGTGATCAAGAATGTCTTTTGCGACTTCTGATAGAATAGCTGATAGAGAATGTAATTGGTACTTTTAAACATACATTGTAGTCCCAAAAAAATTCACAGAATTTAAACGACCCTGTCAGGGGGGGGGAAATCATGGCTCTGTAATTAGTGTAAAGCAGAACGGGGGACTTCAGTGTTGCTTGTTTTCCTTACAGATTTGTCTATATGCATGAAATGCGATCTTTATAAAAAAAGAAAAAGTCATATCAAATGTAAGAATTTCAAAAAATTGGGTGAAAAAAAAAATGATGAGGTGGTAACAATCAGACCCTTGACGAATCTTTTAAAGTTAATGAGGCATTCGTTTACATTCACTATTAGTGTGACCATCGGGTCTAGCATAATACTTACCGCCTTTTCACTGAGCCCTATGCCCTGTTTCCCTGTAACCTTTGGTTTGTTTGGTGCGAAATTTGTTCATTTGGCAAGATTCTGGTAGGGTCGCCATTCCGCCCTGGAACGCTTTGGCTCCGTCGGGGGCGCAAGGGTTTTAAGATATCCAAAACACTATAAACGGGTGGGTTTATCGAGTGCGGGGGAAAGAGGCAGGGGGTTTAAAAAAGGAGATGGACGGCTGGAAGGGAAGGAAGGAAAAGGGGGGGAAGAGGCGGGGAAGGAATAAGGGGGTTTGGGGGAAGAAAGGGAAGAGGCGGAAAGGAATAAAAGGGGGTTGGGGAAGAAAGGGGGGGAAGGGAAAAATGAAGAATGGGGAAGAGGGGGTTGAAAAAACCAAAAGAAAAAGAGAAGGAGGGGGAGAAAAGGGAAAAAAGAAAGAGTATGATGGGGATGGAAAGGAAAGAAAAGGATAAAAAAAGAGGGTCAGGAGCCATAGAAAAAGGAAGAATGCAACAGTGAAAGGAAAGGAAAAAAAAAAAAGGGGCGGAGGATGACAGAGAAGGTGAAGGGAAAAAAGTAAAAAAAGGGCCAAAAGACGGAAAAAGAAAAGAAAAAAAAATAAAAGGAAGAAAAAAGGGATTTGGGAATCAAAAAGATCAAACGGGAGCGAGGGGTAGATCAGGGGGAATTCAAAAAAAACTATGCGTTTGCTTGTTGTCTTTTGCCTTGCAGTTTTGGCTCTCAGGTTTTCGTTTGACGGGATGAGTTTTCTTTCAAAATGATATGCGCATAATACTTTTGAGTAGGTTATTTTTGACGCCAGGAGAACGGCCCCAAATCGGTAAATCTTGGAATAAAACACTTCCTTTTTTTTTCTCTCCCCTTTCCTCTCCCCTCTTTCTCTTTCTCTTTCCTCTCTTTTTTCCCTCTCTAATTCTTCCGAAAAAAGGGAAAAACAAATAGATAATAAAATAAAGTGCCAAGGGAACCAAAAATTCTCGTGGGGTCATGTAGGAAATTTTGATTTATATGTCTCGTCTTTCCTTCTCTCTTCCTTTTCTCTCTCTCTCTCTCTCTCCTCCCCTCCTCTTCTTCTCTCTTCTCTCCCCTTCTCTCTCTCCCTCCCTCTCTCTCTCTCTCTCTCTCTCGCTTCTCCCCCCCTCTCTCTTTTTTTCTACTCTCTACCTATCTCTATCTTTCCTTTCTTTTCCTTCTCTTCCTCTCCTCTTCTCCCTCTCTCTTCTCTCTTCTCTCTCTCTCTCTCTCTCTTTTTCCCCTTTTCCCCATTTCTCTTCGTTTTTGAGGGCGGTGAGGATGTAAATTTTTTCATTGTTTTAAACTCCAAATAGGGTTTACGAGAAAGTTAGCTTCCTTTGAGCCTTACTTTAAAGTTGGGAAAGGAAACGGAAGAGATAAAAATTTAAAAGGCTGAACTGAGAATAAACACATCGAAAGTTTCACAGACCTTTGTATCCAGTCCGAAGAAGAAAGAAGAAAAGAAGAAGAAAAAAAAAAAGCTATACGGTACTCTAAGCGAAAAAGGGTTGGGGGGGGGGGGGTAAGTATGTAAAACTCCCGCCACCCTTAAAAATCCCTTTTCTTTGGCAAACCTGAGATAAAACGTCGCCCCGTGTTGGGCACAAAGAGCCCAAACCCTGGTAAGGGAAACAATGAGTTTTTGGGCCAGACAATTCCCTTTTTCCTTTTTCTTTTCGCTTTGCCTTACCACACCAACCCCGGGAAAATCAGCAGAAGGGGTTCGAGTTTCTTGTTAAAGGTAAATTTTTTTTTCCAGGGTTTTAGCACTCTGTCCCGCCACGCACAGGGACTTTACCACACATACAAACACCACACCCACACACAACAAAATACAAACACCACGCAAACATGCACACGCAAACATGTGGTGTGAATATATATAATATTATAATATTAATTTTTAAAAATTATTATTATATATATATTATATATTATATATTTTAAATATATAGAAAATCACTGGTGTGTGTGAATATATGTATTATATTATATATTTTATATAATATTATATATATATATATATAAAAAATTATATATATTATATATAATTAAAATTATAAATTCAAACACAGTGTGGTGTGGTTTTGTGTGTTGTGGTGTGTGTGTGTTGTATAATATAATATTATATAATATATATATATATAAAATATTATATATATATAATTAATATATATTATAATATAATATATATATATTAATTTATATATATATATATATATATATTATATATATATATATATAAAAATTAAAAATTATTATATATTATAATCAGTGGTGTGTGTGAATATTATGTAATTATATAAATTTTTATAAAATTTTTAATAAAATTCATAATTAGAAGAGAGATGATAGATAGATAGATAGATAGTAGTAGGTAGGGGGTAGATAGTGTTTTATATTATATATATTATTTAAAATTTATATATTTTAAAATTTATAATATATAAAAATTACTTGTGTTGTTGTGTGTGTGTGTTGTTTGGTGGGTGTGTGTTGTTTGTTTTTGTGTGTGTGCGCGTGGGGGTGTGTGGTATATCCCCCAAGAATGGTATGCTAGTGTAAGTTTCTGAAGGGAAATGGAATAAAGGAAAAAAAGTAGTTTTTCCTTTTTATTATTGTAAAATAAAAATAATAATAAAAACTTTTTTGTAGCGGGTTTGGGGGCCTGTTTTTTTCATATCGGATCTTTATAGAACACATTAGACAAAGTAATGAGGAAAATCTAGTTCGGTTTTACTGGGTTTTTTTACCTATTAAAAATCTTCAGTGCACTACCTACTTTTTCATTTGCTCAAAGTGGATGACAAAGAATTCTGATACTTTTGGTACAAAATTCCAGGAAACTAGAAGTTTTCAAAAATGGTGATTTAAAAAAAAAAGGAAACAATACATAAGGAAAAGAGTCTGAAACTTAAATATTTGGATATAAGAAAAGATATATACCGTAGCATACCTTTCATCTCCCTCCAAAAAAAAGCAATGACGAATCGACAAGAACTTTAAATAATCATAAACATTTTTTTAGTGATCCAATTTAAGGTTCTTTAAATTTTAATAATGACAATGAAAGTCAAGGTAAATGGGGATGATTCCAAATAAAGAACAATTCAGTAGCATGAAAAAACATCTTGCTCTTACCGCAGTACGCGCCCTCGGGAAAAACGGGCATATAAAAAAAAAAAAAAGAAATGTGCATTTTTGGTTTACACTCTTGTATATAACACATGCTTTACTCGCTATTTTTTTTCTGAAATTGAAAAATTTTTTTTGAGGAGCTAATATGTCTGTTTTCTTTGTATCGCTGTTTCCTGTAACTTTATTATGCCATTATAGAGTTTTTTTAGGAGTAATGAAGCTGTTTTGTTTTATAGTATATAAAAAGGTTTTTTTTTACAAACAAAATATAAAAATAAATGTTCTGATTAAAGATATTTTCAAAGCACAATTATTTATATTGCATTGGGGAAATGATTCTTTCACATTTCCTTTTACCAGGAAATACAGACATTTAAAAAATTCTGTATGTTCCCATTTTATGATTTCGTTTTTTTAATAGTACCCACACAAGGGGCAGTTAGTGTTTGAAAAAGGGGGGTTTTTCCGATATAACATATATTATATATACTGGGGCCCGGTGCTTTATATAAAAATTATTTTATATATATATATATTATATTTTAAATATATATATATATTAATAATATATATTAAAATAAAATATTATATGTTAATTATATATTTTAAAATTAAATATATATATTTAATATATATATATTACACTATATTGTATATATACGTGCGTGCGGGGTCTTTATATATTAAAATATATAAAAATATATAAATTTTTAAATATATATATATATATATATATATATATATATATTAAAAAAAAAATTATATATGTATAATTTAATATATAAATAAATTAATTATATATTAATATATATAATTATAATATATAATATATTATATATTATATATAATTATAAATAATACCATTATATGTAAATAGATATTTATATGTTAGTTAACATATTATATATATAATATATATAATATATAATTTTATATATTATATTAAAAATTTTGGTGTATGTGTTTTGGTATGGTTGTGATGGGGTGTGTGTGTGTGGTGTTGTGTGTGTGTATGTGTTGTGGGTGGTTTGTGCGTGGGTGTCTGTGTGTGTGAGATTTTTATTTAAAAAAATTTAGTCAGCTAATTTTTTATATACAATTTCTGACTAAGCATTTGTATAAAACAATTTACATGATATATATATTGTAATTATGTGGGCGACCTTAAAAAATTCCAACAAGGGTGTGAAAGCCCCCTGTGTATCTTTTTCATTGGGCTTGTTTCCCCAAATTGCTCAAAATACAGCAAATGTTTAGCAACATCAGACAGGAAACCAAAATTTATTTAAATTTTAAATTTTCAAAATAATTACTTTTCAAAAAATTTAAAGAGTATGAAGAGCTTAGAATATTTTATACTGTTTTTTTTTAATATCAATGTAATAATAAAATTATTTTTGTTTTATTCGACAATAAAAATACAAAAAAAACATATTTTTGTTTCTCTTTCTTATAAATCACATTTCCATTGTTCTGATTCATTTTTCCCTTCGATTTACATTGACTTTTTCCTTGGATCAAAAAACTCTTCAGTTAAAAATCAAAACACAAAGGCTGAAATGAAGGGTGAAAGCTTCAGGTAAAAAAGGGAACCCTTCCCGAGATCTGTGCCGGCGCAGAAAAAGCTTCCTCTTTCCTAAATTTCTTATTAAAATATAAAACTATATCTTACTTAAAATTTTTATTTAGATGCGGTGGGTTTTTATATACTATTATGTGTGTGGTGGGGTGTGGTGTGTGTGTGTGTGTGGTGGTGTGTGTTTGTGTGTGTGTGTGCGTGAGTGTGTGTGTGCGTTGGGGTGTGTGTGGTGTTGTGTGTGTGGTGTGTGTGTGTGTGTGTGAAAAGTATTTGGTGCTAGTGTTAAACAAAAAAATAATTAATTCTTTCTTTTTTAATTTTAAAAAAACACGAAGTTCGAGTGTACACCGGCTATCGGATTCGAACTTTATGTTTATTTCTTATAATATTATAATATATATATATAATAATATTAATATATATAATTTAATATTAAAATTATATAATATAAAATTATATATATATGTAAAAAAACAGTTTTAAAAAAAAAAGTTACTGAGCCAAATTTAAACTGAGGATTTGCAATATATCAAATACAGAAAATTTAAGGATCAGAATTGTTTAGTTAATTAACATCAAAAAAATAAAGTTAATGGAGCTTCTGTCAAAAAGAAAAAAATTTTCCATTAAATTCCCAATAAAACTACTATATGTACGACAACGGAAAACTAATGTAGAAAAATTTATTAGGGTGGTTACAAATGGTTTTGAAAGGAAAATTTTGCTTAAAACATTTTAAATGGAGATCACAGTGAAAAAAAAACGGCGGGTTAAAAACATAATTTCATTTGGAAAAATTTAAATATATTGAGAGTCTAGAGTGCTAGTGAATGATTGCAAATATAAGCCCACAGATATCCTATAAAAAATTCTAAAAAAAAAGGGGAAACGGGGGTTTTTGGAATTTTTTTTCCATATAGTAGCTTCAAGTATCAATACGTTGGGAAGACATAGAGGCATAGAGATTTCATTTTAAAATTTTTTTAAATTTACAATAAAAATATATAATATATATTTGTGTGTGTGTGTGTGTGTGGGGGTTTGTGTGTGTGTGTGTGTGTGTGGTGTTGTGTGGGTATATATATATATATATAATTATATTATATATATATATATATAAATATAAATTATATAAAATATAATATATTATAAAATATATATATAATATATTAATTTTAAAAATAATATATATTTAAAATAGTATTGTGAAAGTTATTTTAACTCACGTATAAATTTTTGGACTTTCAAAAGCAATTCCTTTCTAGACTGACCCTCAAGGAGCCTAAATAGGGTAATTTCATAAAAACTACACCCTTTATGTAAAAAGGGGGTTAGAGTCAGGGATATATTTTATTAAAAGTTTCTAAATGTTGTTAAATGGGAAAAAACATTCATTTTAAAGGGTGTTGACAAAATTAACCCTTTTTGGGGAAAAAAAAAATTCGTGTTTTTTGAATTTTTATATGGTACGGTTTGTAGTGGGATAAGGTGATTTTTTTTATGCAGATGAAGTAAAAGAATTGCTATCAGGGGAAATGTTAAATTCTCAGAAAAAAAGAGGCAACCGGGGGGGATTTTAAAAAACCGGGAACATCTAAAATGAAGTGACCGCCATATATCTGATGGGAAATGTTTGCATGGTATGCACTTTTATACCCCAAAAATATTTTGAAAGAGAGAGAGGAGAGAGAGAGAGATAATGCACCCCGAAGAGCTAAAGATATCATCAATAATTTTTTTTTCCCTTGCATCTTTTCGTAGATCTTACCAAGAATTATTAATGGTCAGAAAAGAAATCATTCAGAGATTTATCTCTTTAAATTTACTGATCTTTAAAAAAACCCGGCCCCCCAGGAAAACCACATTTTTTTAGACTTTTATGTAAGGGTAAGGGTGGAGAAAATTAAAACTGTGACTAAGCATAATTCAGCAGCGAAGAGAAAATTTTTCTTCCCACATATTTTTTTTATTTTGTTTTCCACACTTGTTTAAAATTCATTATTTTGGAAAATTTGAACATGTTTGTGGTAATAAGTACACTTGATAAATAACCATCGTTATTATTTTTTATTCCATCAGTGCATGGCGATGATAACTATTCATTTCTTTGATATCCATAAATTATCGCCCCTAGCAATAAGCTTATTATTATCGTTTTTTGCCCGTATTCCATGCTTCTTGCCGCAACAACCACCAAATGGCGGGGTGCATTTTTTTTTTATCAAAACCATTTGCAAAATTTGGGAAATTTTTTATGGTTTCCCAAATTGTGGGTTGCGGAAGTTTTAGAAAGGTGTTGTGCTTCATTTTTTGGAACCCCCTGCGTATGAAACCCCCCGGGAAGGGGGGGAATATTTTTGGGTTTAGGTTTAAATCTTTGCTTCTTTTCCTTTTCTGTTTGCACACAACACACACACACACACACACACAACACCACACACACAAACCCACAACACACAAACACACCAAAAACAAAACCACACACACAAACACACCACACACAAAAAAAAAAATCCCCTAACCCTTCCCCCTCCGTTGTGAAAGAAAAACAAGAAAAAAAAAACATACTAAACAAAAGTTTTTTGAAATAAACACGGAAATTCATCCCCCGTTTGTAGCAGTTATCACTACAAATTTTCCTCTTTTCTTCTCTCTCTCTCTCTCTACTCCCCTCTCTCTCTCTTTCTCCCCTTCCTTTCCCCCCTCTCTCTCTCTTCCTATCGTTTATTTTTTTCAAAAAGAGACGATTTACGAAAAAAATGTTTCGAATGTCGATTTTAAAGGGATGACTGTATTTAAAAATAATGCCACCCCTAAAGAGGACTTATCAAATAACAAACCCAAAAAACAAAAGTGAAAAAGACTGCAAACAAACTTAACACAAAAAAAACAAAAGGGAAGCATTTTAAAACACACCACATTTATTGGGGTACAGAGAAGTTAAGACAATCGAAGTCTTAGTCATCCCCAGTAACAAACGGATGCTTATAAGGGTGAAACAAAACGTTGGGACGAACGACAAAAAAAAAACATCAACAAAAAAATAACGTTGCGAGGCTTTAGGTGAATTCCCAAAATAAAACGAGTGGGAATTATCAAGTGAAGGGGGGACATCACGTGAAAGGGCCACAAAAACAAAAATGAAAAACACGAGGCAAACAAGAAGCGTTCTTTTCGATGCAATATAGAAAAAAGTTTTTCATCGGGAACAAAAATGATAGGTGATATGTAAAAAAAAAACTTGGTATGGGAATTTTTGCTGGGGAATTTTTTCCAACTATAAGAAAAAATTTTGCCAAACCCCAAAGGCGTGACCGGGGGCCCCCTTTTGTGAATCGTAGCCATGTTCTTCAAAAAAGCCACTTGACTAAATTTTTTTAATCATCGTGATGGAACATAGTGGACAAACTAGAAAAGGGGAAAACTAAATAGTGTACTATTCTGGAAAATAATTAGGGTTAGTAGAAAAGGGAAAATTTTAATGAAAATGTAATGAAAAAAACTGAGATCAAATTTAATTGCTGTGGCAGCTTAGTTAAAGTTTAAGGTTAAAACAAAAGTGCTTTTATCAAGGGCATCTATCAAATTGTCTTAGAATATCTTCTTTTTACAGTTACTTTAAAATAAAAGGTTTTTTTATAATTGTAAGAAAAATTAAGGTTTTTAAGGGTTTATAGCTCAGCGAATGAGTAGATAGTGACGGTCCTGTTGTTTTTCCCACAAGGGGTAAATTTTTTTTTGCCACAAAGTATTTACTTTTTGTCGATTTTTTTACTTGCTTTATGTATATTTTTATTCAATAGAAATTATTAATTTGTGGTTTTTTTTATAATTAATATTTTTTTTTTCTTATGATATTATTCTTTTTGTATAATGTTTAAATTTAGACCAGATATTTTAATAAAATGTATATTTTATTTATTTTTTACTATTGCTTCTCTGGTGATAAATTTAAACTTTTGTAATATTTTAAATTTATTCATTAGTTTAATATTGAAAATAATTTTTCTATAATGATCGCTTTTTGTTTTATATCTGACTCTTTATGACGTAGTTTTGATCTTGTTTATTTTGTTTTCATCAACTTTCATGACTGATTATTTAAAAACAGTGGGTTTATAACTGCTTATTTTGGTAAAGAGTCAAGAACCCAAAAAAATCTGGTTTTTTTTTTTACATAAACTTTTGTATTGTAATTGTTATTGCATTTAAAATTCCTTAAAAATCTCTTGATTTTTTTTTACAAAGATTTAATTTAAACCTTGACTTGCACAATTAATAGTATTAAAATCGTCATTTGAAAACTTGTGAATTTTTTGAAGTTTAATTTTGATAATGAAAAAAAAAATCAACCTAAGTCTTGAAATGAAGAGCATATAAAAAATGTGGAATAGGGGGGCCATAACAAATACCCCGGGGGGGGGGGGTACCAACCGTCAGACCGTCATTTCAGTTGGTTGGGTTTTACTTTATATGTTGGGGCCAGGAAACTATGGGTTTTATAAAATTTTGAATTATTGTTGTTATTATTTTATTGATTCATTTTCCCTTACATTTCCTGATTTCATGTTTTCCTCTCCGTTTAAAAACCCATTTTTAATTTTTTGTTTTTCATAGATTTTTTGGGGACGACAATTTTACCCCTAGTTTTTACTATAAGTTATTTGTGATTATGTAACACTCAAAGTATGTGATGATGGTGGGGGAAAGGTGAGAGATTTTAAAAAATGCTCAGATAGTTGAAGAGTAATAAAAAATTGTAATGATGAGTTGACAACGATATTATGATGATAAAAATCAAGAAAAAAACACATCAGAATACGTGGGGTGAGACAAAACGGGAACAAAAACATGTTTTCTGAAAATCGAAAAAACAGATGGGGAGAAAAAAATCAGTTTTGTATAAAAGTGATAGATTGATATAATATGAAAACGATTAAATTAAAGAAATATTAAGTTCCGTGGGGTTTTATATAAAAGTTTTTTTTATTTTTTTTTTCTTTTTAATTTTGTTAAACCAAAATGTCGTCTTCATATTTACGGAGAGTATGCCGTCTGAAACTTTTTTGAATTGTTCCTTTGTGGCAAACCAAAAATTCTGTTTCATTAAAGTGAAAATTCCCGGCAGTGTGATTGCTCTGTGCACATTTTTTAAAAGACTCAAGGAATGGAAATGCAGAAAACCATTAAAAAATTTAAACCTATTGTAAACCTGCGGAAGATCGGACCAAAAGCTTTACTGCAATTATTAAAAAAAGTTTACACTGCAGAAGAATTTAGAATTAAATAGTTGTAATGGACACGTGCAAAAAAAATACGCTTTTTAGAGTCGTTTGTCTCAGCACGAAATATCTTTTTTTCCCCCCGAGAAAAAGAAGGGAAAAAACAATTCAACAGACAAGGACAAGCCGCCCAGCTTTCTCTTTCCCTTTTTTGGGGGGGTTTCTATTTTTTCTCTCTTTTTTTCCAACCAACGACCAGAAAAAAGTAAGGGAATTAAAAAGTATTTTAAAAAAGTTTTTAAATCGGTGTAAAATGTGTGGGTTTTGTGGGTTTTGTGGGGTTTTTGTGTTGTAGTCTGTGTGTGTGTGCGCACCAGCAACGTGCGGTGCGTTTGGTTTGTATCATGTCACTGAATCTTGGTACAAGGCGCGTGTTAGGTTCAGAATATTCCCCAAATTTTAACAAGATCAAAAATATGACGTGGCCCTGGTCCCCCCCCAAAAAGGGGAGTGCAAAGGGAAGGGGAAGAATGGATGGAAAAAGAAGGGGTATAGAAAGGGTGAAAAACCCGGGAAGGGGTAGGGAAATCAAAGGAGGAAGAGGGGGTGGGTGAAGTAACTGGGGGTGTAGCGAGGAGGGAAAGAACTGAAAAAAGATCATGAAGGAGAGCAAAAAGGGGAAGAATGATGAGGAAGGAAGAAGGGGAAAAGCATAAAAAGGGGTTACATAGAACGGATAAAGCAAAAAAGAAAAGATTACAAGGAAGCATTAAAAAGGGGAAAAAAAGAGCACAAAATCGGGAAAATTTCATGGAGCTCCTCTTATATATTTTCCTCTCGCTATCCGTCTCCTTTAGTCTACTCACCCAGAAGCCTTTTTGGGATTAACCCTCATCCCGCCCATCGCGGCGGTTTGCATGGCAAACCCCCATTCCCGGCTTTCAGCGGCAGGTCCGTCTCATTGCTTTCTAGAAAAAAAATAAACTCGAACTCGCGCCCATATTTTTTCCCCCTCCCCTTAGATGGCGACGGCCCCCGTCGCATCATTGGGAGTTCTGCCATCGAGATTGATACTGCCGTATTCCCCCTGAGCTTCAAATCTCCGCCCCGCCCCAAAATAACGGGAAAACATACATATATATAACATACACAAATGTTGTTTTTATATGTTATATATAAATAATATATAAATTTAAAATATATTTTAAAAATATAGATAGATAGATAGATAGATAATAGTGTAGATGTAGATATTTTAAAAATATTTATAATATTTTATATAAAATTATATATATAAATATAATATATAATAATTAATATACAGTATTTTTTTTTTAACGGAGTTTGTTAGCCCCCGTGGTGAAGCAGTACTTTAAATTTTAGTTTTTTTTATGTTGTGATGCTCTTGGAGTGAGTACTGGTAGGGGCCCCCGTTATTTTCCCCGGGGAGGCCCCTGTTTTCCTTTTAAGAATATTCTCTTATTTTTTCCGGGGTTGGGACAGACTGATGGGCTGGTTCCCCACGTTGCTAGGGACAACGAGGGGAAGTTTTGCCCCAAGGGGAAAAACGCGCCGGCCCGGGGAAATCGAACCACGAATTCAGATTGCCCTCGTGCAGTCTTTAGTCCCATGCTCAACCCCTTTGGCCACCGCGGCCTAATACATTTTTTTAAAACAAATTGCATATATAACATACACCCCCACAACACAATAATTATATATATAAATTTAACATACACAAACCCCAAAACACACACACACACACAAAATAATTAAATAATAATATATATATAAATTTTAATATATTATATATATATAAAATTTTATTATTGTATGTATTATGTATTATAATGTAATTCATATATTAAGTATATATTAAAATATATTTTATATGTTTTATATTATTTAAAATATAAAATATAATATATATATTATATATAAATATATATATAATATATATTATAATATATATAAAATATTATAAAATTTTTTTAATATATAATTTATTAATTTTTTATATAATAAATATATAAAATAAAATTTTAATAAAATATTAAAATATTTTATATTTTATATAATAATATATATATTTTTTGAAGTTTTATTATTTTATTTTATTATTTTATCTATTATATATTATTATATTCTATAAATATTTATATCTATATATATTATATTATTATTTTATTATTTATTTATTATATTTTTTGATTTTTTTTATATTTAATTTTTAATTTATAATTATATATAAAATATAATAAAGTTTATATATTATTTTTTTTTTATTCTTTTTTTTTTTTTAATTAATTTTTTTTTTTTATATTTAATTTATTTATTCTCTATTATTATTTATTTTTAAAATTTTCTTTATATTTTTTATTTTATATTTTATATTTTTTTTGGGGGGGGGGGGGGTTTATTTAAAAATTTTTATTATAAATATATATTATATATTTTATTTTTTTTTAAATTTTTTTTTTTATATTTTTTTATTTGGGGTGTGGGTGTGTGTGGTGTGTGTGTTGGGTTATTTTTTTTTTTTTTTAAATTTATGATATAAATAATTTTTTATTTTTTTTTTTTTTTTTTTTTGGGTTTTTTTTTTTTTTTTTTTGTATATATTAAAATAATTATTAATTTTTAATATATTATATTATATATTATATATTTTAATATATATATATATAAAAATATATAATATATTTATATATTATAAATTTATATATATATATAATATATATTTATTATTATATTATATTTATTGTATATATTTAATTTATGTATCTATATAAAAATTTATTATATATTATATTTTATTATATTATTATTTAATTTTTAAATTTATATTTTTGGGTTTTTTTTTTTTTTTTTTTTGTTGTGTTTTATGTTTTAATTTAATTTATTTATAATATATTATATAAAATATATAATTTATATTATTTTATTTCTATTAATTATATATAAATTTATACTTAAATTTTTTTTTTTTTTGTGTGGGTGGTTTTGGGGGTGGTGTGTGGTTGTATTTATATATATATATAAATTTTTAAAAACATTAAAAAAATATTTTAAAAATTATAATTTAATTATATATTATACCCCCCCTTAAAGTTATTTAAATTTTTTTTTTAAATTTTTTTTTTTTTTAAAATTTTGGGGTTTTTCTTTTTTTTTTTTTATATTTTATTTTTAAAAATTATATTTTAAAATTTTTTTTTTTCTCTTGTTTTTTTTTTTTTTTTAATTTGGGGTTTTTTTTTTTGTTGTTTGTTGGGGTTTTTTTTTTGGGGGGGGGTTTTTGTGTGGTTGATTTTTTTTATATATTATAATTTAAATTTTAAATTTTTTTCCCCTTTTTTTTTAAATTTTAAAAAATCAAATTTATTATTTTTATTTTCTTTTTATTTTTTTATTTTTTTATCTTTTTTATATTTTATATATATATATAATAATTTTGTTTTGGTTTTTGGGTTTTTTTTTTTGTTGTTGTTTTTTGGTGTTGGGGTTTTTTTGTATTTTTTTTTGCCAATTTTTATAAAAAAAATTATAAAGTTGGGAAGCCCTTTGGGGGAATTTCTGGAAGGTAATCCTTTAAAGTATTTTCCCCTTTTAAAATTATTTATCTTTCTTCTCCATCACATAACTACTAAAAATATATATATATATAATATATATAATTTTAATAATATAATATAATATATATTATATATTATATATAAAATTTAGTTAATTTTTAAAAAAACAAAATAAAATTTAAATTTTATTAGATTTAATTTTAAAATATATTCACGAAAATAAATTTAAATTTTAAAATTATATTTATTTTTTAAATAAAATTTAAATTAAAAAATTTAGTATTTTTGGAAAGTGAAAAAGCCTTTTGGGGTTCTGAGGAAACTAAGCTTTGTTTTAAAAGAGTAATTACCATTTTAAAAAGACCCAGTTCCTCAAAATTTCCCCCAAGGGCTTCTTTCCATAAAATTTATATATATTTTATAATATATAATAAAATATTATTATTAGATTATATATAAATATAATTATATTAAAATATTTATAAAAATATATTAAATAATAATTTTATTTAAAATATATATATAAAAATATATATTATATAAAATATAAAAAAAAAAAAACCCCCCAAAAACCCCCAAAAAAAAAAATTTTAAAAATTTTTATATATAATTAATATAAATATTATAATATATTTTTAATATATATTTGGGTTTGGGAAAGGGGGGGAAAATTTAAAATTTAGATAAAACTTTTCCCAAAAGTTTTTAAAATTATTTCATTAAAACGAAGTTTTGTAAGTTTTTAATGGGTTTTTATATTAATATAAATATATATATTATAATAATTTTAATATATTATATAATAATATATATTATTATTATTTCCTAATTATTAAAATTAATTCAAAAAATATTTTATTACAATTTATAAATATTTTAAAAAATTTCTAAACAAAAAAAAAAACAAAAAAACAAAAAAAAAATATATATATTATATATATATATAAATATTTATTTATATTATAAATTAAATTATATATTGTGATGATTAAAGGGGGAAAAATAAAATAGATAAACCATTTCCCCAAATCAGGGGTATAAGATTTTAAAAACATTCCCATATGTTTGGGTAAGTGAATAAATGACTTGGTTAAATTATTAAAAAAACCCAAATTTTTTGGGGCTTTTCACCTATTAGGAAAATTAAAAAATTTTTTCCCTTTAAAATTAAAAAATATAGAACTTTCTAGGAATTATTTGTTTAAAAGTTGGAATAGAAAAAATTATTTTTTACAAAGGAAAAAACTAGCTAAAAATTAAAAGAGAAAAAAATATAAAGAAAAAAAAAATTTTACCCCCAAAAAATATTTTAACTTATCAAAATTAAAAAATAAATTGAAATTATTATTTAAGAAAAAAAACTTTTTCCCTTTAAAAAAGATTTTAAAAATAAAAAGAAAATTTAAAAGATAAGAAAGTGTGACATTTTTTCAAAAATGGGATTTTTTCGGGGGAAAAAAAAAGAATTTTAAAATAAAAAAAATTGAAAAACAATCTCCCAATTTCAAAATTCAAAAAAACTTGCACTGGGGTCCGGTAAACCCAAACAGGGGGCGTGGGGCGGACTTCCCCCCAAAAATATCAAAGAAAATTTTTTTTGAAAAAATATTGGGGTTTTTCAAAAATAAAAAATTTTTGCAATGACATTTTGAAAAGTTTTAAGAAATTTTCATTGGGTTGGAAAAATTGGGGGGAAAATTTTTAAACCTTTAAAAAAAAAGGGTGATTTAGCTAAGTGACTTTTTTGAGGTTTTTGTTTTTGAACCATTAAAAAAAAAAACCTTTTCATTAGAAATAAAAAAAACTTTCAGGTTTTTAAGTTTTTAAAAAAAATTTAAAAATTTAAACTTTTATTTAAGATTGAATTTTAAACCATTTAAATGGTTTTTATAAACAAAAACAAAAAAATTTTTATCCCCCTTGAAAATTAAAACCTAAGAAAAGGGGGAAAAGAATTTTTTCTTTCTTTTTTTTATTTTAAATTAAAGAAGAAAATAAAAAAGATAAAAAAATTTTAAAATAATTTTTTAACAATACCTAAAAAAATTCCCCCTAATTTTTTTTTAATTTTCACAAAAAAGCCCCATAAACCCCAGACCCGGGAACCCATGTTTTAAGAAACCCTTTTTTAAAAAGGGGGGGTTTTTTTCCCTCCAAAAGTTTTTTTTAAAATGGGTTTAATTAATAAATTTCTTTTGATAATAAAAAAATACAAACAAAAACCAACCAAAAAAAATATTATTAATTATAAAAAAATTAATTAAATTTTAATTTTTAAAAGAAAAATTTTTCCTTAAAAAATTTTTTAATTTTTTGTTTTAATTTAAATTAATAAATTTTTAAATGAAAACCCAAAAAAAAACCCAAAAAAATTATTGAAATTTTTATAATCATAATAGGGGTTAAAAAAAATAACTTATTGGAGAAAAAATGTACCGTAAAAAAAAAATTGGTTTTTTCTTACAAAGAAAAAAAGAATTAAAGGGGAAAATAAAATCTAAAAGCGATAAAAAGGGGTTTCAATAAAAATTGTTTAAAAATTAAGTTTTGAATTGGAAATTTATAAAAAAATTTTTCCTTTTAAAAATATTTTTCCAAATTTTTGAGAAAAACGGAAATTAAAATTAATTTTTAAAAAAGCCCCTGGTTTTTTAAAAAATTATTAATTAACAAAAAAAATTAAAAACCCCAACCCCTTCTAAAAATTTATTTTGGGGGTTTGTGGTGGGAACTTATTTTATAAATTAAATATTTTATTAAAATTATTAATAAAAATAATTTTTATAATTTAATAAAATATACAAAAAAACAAAAAAAAATGTTATTATATTTTATATATAAAAATATTTTAATTATAATAATATATTTTAATTAATATATATTAAAATATATTTATAATATTTTTATATAAATTATATAAAAAAAAAAAAAAAAATAATATATAAAATATATTAAAAATTAAAAAAAAAAAAAACACAAAATATATATATCTTTATTATTCTAATAATTATATTTTACAAAAACCCCAATTTAAAAGTATCTGGGAGGGCAAAATTCAAAAAAAAACAAATTTTTTTTATAAAATAAAAAATTTAAAAAAAATTTTAAAGATTGTAAAGAAAAAAGATAAAAAAAAGGGGTGAGTTGGTTTTTTTAAAATATTTTAATATATTAAAATATAAAAATTAATTAAAAAAATATTTTTTAAATACTTAACGTTCTGGGAAAAATGTTAGTCACCACAAGAAAGAAGTAGATTTTGGAAAAAAAATATTTAAATTTTAAAAAATTTAATAATATAAAAAAAAATATAAATAAATAAATATAAGTTAAAACTTTTTTTAATAAAATTTTAAATATATTATATTAATATATATATAAAATTATAATATAAAATTATATATATATATATATATATATTATTTTTAATACCAAATGGAACCATTATTATTTGGTAAAAATTTTTAAAATTATATTCTTAAAAATTAAAAAATTTTAATAAAATAAAATATTACAAAAGGGAAAATTTGGGGAAAAACATAATTATAAACAACAAAAAAAACAAAAACACACCACCCCAGACAAATTTAAAAAGAAAAAATATATATATAAATATTATTATTATTAAAAATTATATTATAATATATAAATATATAAATATTATATATTATATATATATATAATTATTTATATATTATATATAAAATATTTTTTTAAATTTTAAAAGTTTAGATCTAGGGGATGTGTCTATTAATTCATTATATATATAATTTATATTATCCCATAATCCCTTTATTTTTATATTTTTTTTTATACATCTTATATGGGGTTAGTTTAGTGGAAGGGAGGGGGTTTAAATTTTTTGTGGGTGTGGTTTGTTTAAAAATATATTTATATTATATATATATATAATATTATTATTATATAATATATAAATTTTTTTTTTTGGGAAAAATACATTTTTTAAAAAAATAGGGAAAAATTTAAAACCTTTTAAAAAAAGCCAAATTTGTGGTTGGCATTTTAAAAGGGGAATGAATTGGAAAATAATAAATTTAATTCTATTTTTTAATTTATTTTATTAAACAAATATAATATAAAAAAAATTAAATTGGGGAAAAAAAAATAAAGAAAAATATATTTTATTTCTTTTTTTAAAAATAAATTTAAATTTATTTTATTTTTTTTTTATATATTTTTGGGGTTTTTTGTACAAACTTTGGGACCAAAAGGAAATTTTTAGTAAGGGTCGAGCACGGGGTAATTGGGTTCCCTTTTTTTGGCCAAAAAATTTACGTTTTTCCACAAAACCATGGGGGAAGGGAGAAAAATAGGTGGCCTGGGGGGGAAAATAACCATAATTAATAAAATAAAAACGATTTCTTTTTAAAGGAACTTTGGGGCCGGGGGCCAGTTTTTCTTCCCCAAAGCTAACAAAAAAACACAAAAGAAAAGAGGAAAGGGGGAGAAAAAGAAAAGAAGAAGGGGAAAGAATTAAAAGGGGGAAGTTTGGAAAATTTAAAATTAATATATAAATATTTTTTTATATTATTTATTAAAATAAAAAATTTAGCCGGGGGGAAAAAGTATATAAATTGATTTTTTTATTTCCTTTTTTCCAACCCCGGGGCCCAAAAGTTAAAAAAATTTTTAAAAAAAATGATTTTCAAAGGGCTTTGAAGAGTTTAAAGGTAAAAAGTTTTTTTTTTTGGGAAAAGTGGGCCCTCTTTTATTTTTCCTTTTTTTTTGGATTTTAATCAAACGGTTCATCAAAAAAATTTTATAAAAAAAAAAAGGGAAAATTTTTAAACGGGAAAAAAAAGGCTTATTTTTTTTCCTTTTTTTGGGGGCAAAAGAATTTATATATATTTTATGTTTTTATTAAATTATTGGACTTTATTATTTTTATAAAATTACAATGTTGTTTTGGGGTGGGAAAACAGTTATTAACAAAAAAAAAAACCCAAAAGAAAATTTTTAATGCCTTTTTAAAGGGGGACGGGGCCCCATTTTTCTGTCGCCCGGCATGACATGGAAACCTGGTGACGGGAAAGGGTTTGGGGAAAAAATTTAGTTTTATCCCCTTTTTCAAGGATTTTTTTAATGGTCCGTTTGGTCAAAATAAGCCAATTTTAAAAAAATGAAAGAAAAAAACCACACAAAGGGGTGGGGGAAAATGGAGAAAAGGGGTTAATATTTAATGGGGGAAGGAAAAGGAACAAATTTGAGAAAAAAAAGGGAGTTGAGGGATTCGAGTAAAAAATATGGGAATTTGAAAGGTTTTAGAAAAGAAAAACCAAAAGAAAGGGGGAAAAAGGGATTTTTTAAAGGGGGAACAAAAAAATATAGAGAAAAAAAGTGTTTTAAAAAGGCGGGGAAATTTGACAAGGATTTTAGAAGAAAATTTGGGGGAAAAGTTGTAGGGTGTGTGTGTGGTGATACAAAAATATAAAAATAATAATAAAAATAAAATTATTATTTATTTTAAAAAATATTTTTTCATTTCCCTTTTTAAAATTTATAAAAAATTTTTTTTAATATAAAAAAAAAAAAAAAAAAGGGGGGAGGAAAAAAAAAAAAAAAAAAAAATTAAAAAATTTATTTAAAATAAGGGGGGGGGTTTTAGAAGAAAAAAATTAAAAGGGTATAAAAAAATTTTTTATTATTTATAATAAATAATTATAAATAAAAATTAAAAATATTAATTGTACATATATTTTTTTTTTAAATTAAAAAAAATTTTAAAAAATTTTTTAAAAAAAGGGGGGGGTTTTGGGTTTAATAAAAATATTAAATGGATAATTTAAAAATAAAAATTTTTTTTTTTTACAAATTATATAAATTTTATTTATTTTTTATTTTTATTTTAAATAATTTTTGTATAAACCAATGATAAAAAAAAAAAAAGAGTAAAATATTTAAAAAAAAAAAAAATAATTATTTTTTTATATTTAAATAAATAAAATTATAATTATTTTCTCCCCTTTTTTAAATTTTAAAATTTTTATTTATTTAATTTTATAAAATTTAATTATAAAAAATTTTTTTGAAAAATTATTAAAAAATCAAAATTTGTGGGTTTGGGGGGTTTTGGGGTGTGTGTTGGTTTTGGGGGTTTTTGATAAATTTTTTTTTCTAAATTTGTTTATTTTTTAAATAATTTAAAGTTTTTTAAATTTAAGGCAAATTAAAATTTAAAATTTATTTATTTTTTTACAATATATTATTAAATTTTTTTTTTGGTTGTTGGGTTTTTTTGTGGGGGGGGGTTTGGGGGTTGGGGTTGGGGGGGTGTTTTGGGGTTGGGGGGGGGGGGTTTGGGGGATAAAATGGAGCCTTTTTTTATTATATAATAAAAAAATAAAATTATAAGGAAAAAAAAAAAAAACAATTAATTAAAAAATTAAAAAAATTTTTTTTGGAAGATTTTTTTTTAAAACAAGGTTAAAAAAATAAAAATAGAAACTCAAAAAATAAAAAAAACTAAATAGAAAAAAAAAAAAACCAAAAAATAATGAAAAAAAAAAGGAAATTGAAAAAACCAATTTTTTAGGAAAAATTTAAAAATAAATAAAATTTATGTTGTTTTTGGGGTTTATGCATTATTTTGTTTAAAAGATTTTAATTTAGATTTAATTTATATATATTTAACCCCCCTTACCATTTTTGTTAAAGTTTTTTAATATAGATAAGGATTTTTAAATTTAATTAGGTCTAAATGGTGGGGTATGTTTTATAGTAAAAAAAAAAAAAAAATATTGGGTTTTTTTTTTTTTTTGGGTGGTTTTTGGGGGGTGTGTGTGGTGTGTGTGTGATGGGCGGAATTAAATAAATACAAATTTTAATTATTTATTTTAATATTAAAAATTCTTAATTACAAAATCTATAATAATTTAATATTTATTATTTTATTATTATATATATTATAATATTATTATATTAATTATATAAAATTTTTTTGGTTTAAAATTATATATATAATTATATAATATTTTTAAAATTTTATTCTTTTAAAATTTTGTTTTTTTTTTGTGTTTTGGTTTTTTTTTTTTTTGTAAAATAGAAAGAATAATACAACAAAAGAAAACGGCATAATTTTTATAAACTTAATTATAATTTTTTTTTTTTTTTTTTTTTTTTTTATTTATTTTAATTATTTAAAAAAAATTTTAAATTTATTAAATTCCGGCACCAAAAAAAATTTTATTTTAAAATTTAAATATTTTTAAATTTAATTTTAAATTTATATTCCCAAATAATTATTTTTAAATTAAGAATTTATATTTTAATAATTATAAAAAGGGTGTTTGAAACCTTGGTTTTGGGGTGTTTGTTGTTTGGGTTTTCATATTTTTTATTTATTATCCCAATAAATAAAAAATGAAAAATTTAAATGTTAAGAATATTGCAAAAACCCCAAAATTATTTAAACAAAACACCCTTAAAAATCATATATAAAAAAAATTTGGGTTTGTTTTTGTTGTTTTTGTGGGTTTGGGGGTTTGTTTTTGGTTTTTTTTTTTTGTGGGGTCCCCCCCCCTTTTTGGGGTTTTTGCGGGTGTTAAAGATGGATGGGAAAACGTTAACAATTATCAACTTTAAATAAAAATATAAATAAAGGGTTGCCCCTTTTAAAAACCTAATAACCCATTAGTAATATTTAATTTAAAAAATAAATAAAAACATAGTATTGTTGTTTTTTTTTCCCTCGGTTTAATTTAAAAATTGCACTAATCCTATATTTTCAATTAATACACAATGAAACAAAAAAAAACCCCAAACCTCCTTTCTTTTTTTTTTTTTCCCCATAAGTATTTAATGTTTTTAATTTATTTGAAAATGTTATAAAAATATAGTTTTAAAAATTAAAAATAATAATATAATGTAAATGTTTTAAATTTTGTTTTATCCCTAAAATTTCCCTTTTGTAACACATTTTATACAGAAAAAAGGGAAAACCCTTAAACAAAGAGCAAGAAACCAAAACCCTTCGTTTTACCGTGTGTTGTCCCCGCGTGAAATTCGGCTCCCACTCGGGGGCCAGGCAAAAAATTAGACCCGGGGGAAAAGATGTAGTGCTCTTTTAAAATCGTTTTAGATTTGAACAAAAAAAAAACAAAAAATTTTTTTTTTTGGGGTTTTTTTCCTTTTTTGGGGTTTTTTTTGTTGGGGTTTGGTGTTGTGTTTGTGTTGTCTTATGAAATTATTAACAATTTGGAAAAGTAACCCCTTTAAATAAATTTTTTTTATTAAATTTTTTTTAAATATTTTTTTTATTATTACATATTTAAAAATTGCCCGTTGTTATTATATTTTATTAATATTATTTTTAATTATAATATATATATAATATATATTAAAAATATAAATTAAATTTAACTAAAATATACAAAATAAATAAATATATAAAAATAAAATATATTTTAAAAAAAATATATAATTTTATTTTCCCCGGGTGTTGTGGGGGTTTGGGGTGTGTGTGTGTGTTGTGTGTGGTGTGTTGTGTGGTGTTGTGTGGTTGTGGGGTGGTTTTTTTGGGGTTTTTTTTCTTTTTGTTTGGTGTGTGGTTTGGGGTTTTTGTGTGTGTGTGTGTGTTGGTGGTTTTTGTTTTGGGCTTGGTTGTCGTTGTTGTTTTTTTTTTTTGGTTTTGGTTTGGTTTTTTTGTAGTTTAAGTTTTTTTTCTTTTTTTGTCTATTTAAAAATGTTGGGGGTTTTCACTCTGGCCCTTCGAATTTTGATTGCAAACTTTTTGCAACACCTTCCCCGGGGGATTTTTAACTTGTTGGGTTTCTCCTGAATATTAAAAGAAACAGCACTGTTTTTTGAACCCCCCCCGGGGGTCCCCCGGGGCGGCGTGCTTACAACCCCCAAAAATGCGTTTTGTTTTTCTCCACGTTTTCTTTTTTGGGTTTCCTTTGGGGAGGAGGTAGTAAACCTGAACACCCCTAAAACTTGGGACCACCCCATTAAAAAAAGCAACCAACTGGGGCAACAAGGGCCAAGTTCTGAAAAGATCGGGGTAAAAAAAAATAAAAAAAAAAATTTAAAAAAAAATATTTTTTTATATAATTTAAAATTTCCAAAAAAAAAAACCACAACCCACCCACCACACCACAACACCAAACCCCCAATTTACCAAAAATCATTAACACATTATAAAAAAAAAATTATAATTATAAAAAAAAAAATATAAATAGGTCCCCCCAAACACAAAAAATTAAAATTATTTATTATTAAAAAAATAATGAAAAAAAAATTTAAATTTTTTAAACTTTTTTTTTTTAATAATTTTAATAATTTAATTTTATTATATGTTTTAAAAAACTTAATAAAAATATTAATATAAATAGTTTTGTTTTGTGTTTGTTTTTTTGTTGGGGTTTTGTTTTTTTTATAAAATAATTTAATATTTAAAAATATATTTTTAAATTAAAATATAATATAAATTTTTAATAAAACGTTTTAAAACCTATAAACCCTTGCTAACCCCTTTGTTATTTTTCCCTTTGGGGACAAAAACCCAAATTTTCCCTCTTAAAAAAGGGACCAAATGGAGGTTTAACGGTTTTCAAAAGTGAAATGGCCGGGCCTTCTGTAACTTAAAAGGGAAAAAACTTAACAGGAACAAAAAATTTTAAAAAAAAGGGTAGTTAATAAGGAGCAAAGGGTTTTTTTTTAAAAAAACCCCTTTTTTTAATAGAATTTTCCCTTGGGTAAAATTTTTTTATCACCCCTTTAACCCCCAAACCTTTCCCCAACCCCCCAAAGCATAATTTTAAAAGTAAAAAATTTGGATTTTCCAAACCCCGAAGCGGGTAAAATACGGAGATGGATAATCTGAATGAGGATTTTTAAAAGGAATGTACCCTACAAAGGGGAATTTTTTAATTTGGGGGGAAAATTTCTTCCGGAAATAGTGGAAGGGGCCCAAAGGGATTTTTAAATTTGAAAAAAAAAAAAAAAAAAAAAAAAAAAAAAAAAAAAAAAAAAAAAAAAAAAAAAAAAAAAAAAAAAAAAAAAAAAAAAAAAAAAAAAAAAAAAAAAAAAAAAAAAAAAAAAAAAAAAAAAAAAAAAAAAAAAAAAAAATGTTTGCCATTTTGCTATAAATGACATCATAAAGGTTTTTTCCAAATGCTGTCTTCTTTTTAATTTTTTTGTAGGGTGGGGGAATTTTTTTTTTGGGGGAAATTTTTTCCCCTTTTTGGGTTTTCCCCACGAGGTTTTTTTTTTAAAAGTTTTTTTTTTTATAGTTGTGTGTGTGGTGGTTGTGTGTGGGGTGTGTTGTGTTTTTTTTTATATATATATATATATATATATATATATATATATATATATATATATATATATATATATATATATATAAACCGTTACGTTGGCGTGGTACCACCTCAGGGTACAGCCGTATGCGTCAACCCAATGTGGTGCTTCGATTTCCAGGGTTATGGGCACAGAACCAACTTTTTGCCGTCTTAGGGAAAATGGGCTACCAAGAATGTGTGTTACGTGTGTACAACAGGTCATCAAGGAGATGACAACTGGCCAGGTCCAGTTTGCTGTTATCACTGCAAAGAAGCCCATGAAGCTTCAAAGCAGTGTAACAAGTACCAATTTGAAAAAGAGGTATTGTTAATAAGGAGCAAAGAGAAAGTTAGTTTTCCAGAGGCAAAGCACTGTGCCATGTGGTGTTTGCACAGTACGCAAGTCCTTTCCCTTGGTTCTAGCCTGACATCCTTCCATCACGCCTTAACCTCCAATACTTCTTGCCCAACGCACTCTGCCACTATCGTTCGACCTCAATTCTAAAAGGAAGCTAAAAATGCTCCTGTGAGGTGTTCCACCCAGAAGCAGAGTAAAAGTACTACTTGGAAGCATGGCATACTCATGAAGCTGTATGACATTGTTTTAAGAGGAGCATTACCTACCTTCATACAACAGGAAGTTTAGAGTTCGGGTGGGAAACAGTTTCTCTAACCTGGAAGATCAGCTGGAAGGGGTCCCCAAAGGGAGTGTCTTAAGTGTGACCCTGTTTGCCATTGCTATAAATGACATCATAAAGGTTGTTCCAAGTGCTGTCTCATGTAATCTGTATGTGGATGACTTTTCACTTGTCCACGAGGTGAAGTACTTGGGTCTAATTTTTGACTCATGGGTGCCTCACATCAAAAAGTTAAAAGTGAAGGCTACAAAGGCACTTAGTATTTTGCAGGTTCTTTCACAGCTATCACATAATTTAATTATGTATAGTAGTTATGCAATAATTTTATACACTTAGAGCATAATATTTATGCTTTGATTTTTAATATGTTCATTGTTATTTGTAAGATATTTATTGATAGATTTTTAAATATTTTGATATTTCTATCTAGCAAGGTATTCGCCGCTAATGACCTTAGCGTTGACGCGGCGGATAATCAATCAGTCACCCCTCACTTTTACTCTGCTTCTGGTGGAACACCTCAACAGGAGCTATTTTTAGCTTCCTTTTAGAAATAAGGCGAACGTTTAGTGGCAGAGTGCGTTGGGCAAGAAGTATTGGAGGTTAAGGCGTGATGGAAAGGAGTCAGGCTAGAACCAAGGAAAGGACTTGCGTACTGTGCAAAGATCGCATGGGCACATTGCTTTTTCCTCTGGAAAACTAACTTTCTCTTTGCTCCTTATTAACAATACCTCTTTTTCAAATTGGTACTTGTTACACTGCTTTGAAGCTTCATGGGCTTCTTTGCAGTGATAAACAGCAAACTGGACTTGGCCAGTTGTCATCTCCTTGATAAACCTGTTGTACCAACACGTAACACACATTCATGGTAGCCCATTTTCCCTAAGACGGCAAGAGTTGGTTCTGTGCCCATAACCCTGGAAATCGAAGCACCACATAGGGTTGGACCCCATACGGCTGTACCCTGAGGTGGTACCACGCCAACGAAAAACGGATTATATATATATATATATATATATATATATATATATATATATATATATATATATATATTATATATATACATACACACAACACACACAAAACACACACACACACACACCACACACACACACCACACACACACACACACACACACACACACACACACACACACACACAGTAGGACCAAAATATAGGCAACTGATCGTCCTCCGTTTGATCGTTCGTCCATGAGACTCCCTTGTCTTTCTTTTCCCTTCTTTCGAAAACTCTCCTTTTATCTTCTCTCTCATTCTTCTTATCCGTTCTCTTTCTTTCCTTCTTAAATTTGCTTTTCCCCTTTTATTACATTCCTTTTAGATTATTTCACATCTCCTCCTTCCTGTCCCCATCAAAATTTCATTATCCTTCCCTCTCTTATTTTGTCCCTGCTCCTTCTCTTATCCCTCTCCTTCATCCCTATCCTTCCCTTTCCTCATTTATTTCCTCCCAATCCCTCAAATGTTTCTTCTTTTTGTTTTTGTTCTTCCTAAGCCTCCATCATCCCTCCATCGTCCATCTTCCTTTCATCCTTCTTCCTTAGCGTTCCCGTAGCCTGCTCTCGTCGCACCGCACTCGACCAGGCACCGACCGCAAGACAAGTGCTTGGACGTCTAATTCTCACCCTTACAAAGTGCACTCTAGCCAACGCGAACACGAGCCAATACACTTCCCTGTGGCAGAGTGGCCATGTCAAATATTCTGGGTCTTGTTCTGATGAACAGTTTTCTGGACCCAAAACGAAGGGTTTACCATTACTTTGGTAACTATGAAATCGTTGTTGGTGTTTGGCTGGATACACTATGTACGAATAAATAACACATAATTTACTATAACAACGATCAACAAATAATTACCAACCTGACTACCGCTCTTCAACTGTAACCTACGTGCCCAAAACAAAAAAATGAAAAAGTGTAAGCCTTACTTCCCTTTTTGTCTCTTTATCAACATCTTTACTTCCTCTTCTTTCATACAATTATCATTTGATGCACGCACACGTTTGATCTCATCCAAGACTAAAAAATAAATAAATGAAAAATATAATTTTATGAGGGATTCACCATTCCTGTAAAAGCAGGAAAAGAACTTTATTTCCATGTAACTTTCTCCACTTTTATCAATTTGAGGACTAGCTAGTAACTGCCTCAGGTGTATTTTGACATAAATAACTATAAGATATGATATACATTGTCCTTTCATCATTCTGGCAAGGCTTCCCATTAATTGGTGCAGGAAACACCTGCCGGCTCTTACTTCCTCTCCACTCCCTCTCTCTCTTGCATTCTCTCCTCTCCTTTCCTCTTTCTCTTTCTCTCTGTGGTATAGATCACACACACACACGCATACATACTTTCTTTCCTCTTACTCCCCTCTGTCGCGGTATCGGTCTGTGTACAAACGTGAACATAGCTTCTTTCAAGATAATACGCTTACATACTTAATTAATGAAAAGAAAATCATAGCATATAGTGATATTGTTAATAAGTCTGTGTGTAAAAGAAAATATCGTTTTAT
>NW_023658076.1:50000-90287 GCF_015228065.2 Penaeus monodon
CTCTAATGCTACCTGATTCCTTAAAAGTTCTTGCAAAGCATTATAAGAAAAATCGATAGCAAGGGACGTGGAGCGTGATGAGGATACATATTTCTGTGAGTGTGTACTGTATTATTCAAGCATTCAGAAAAATATTCTCTGGAAATTCTTACATATACATAAGGCCTGAGATCTTCCCTAACAATTCTTGCTCATGTTGTATTACAGATTTCAGACATTTTAATAACTTACACATAATCTAAAGACTCTTATCGCATTATACATTCAGTAAATACATTTTTTTGTGCTTATATATATATATATATATATATATATATATATATATAATATATATACATATTATATAATATATATATATAATATATATATATATATATTATATATATATATATATATATATATATTATTATATATGCATATATCACATCTGTCTATCTATCTATCTTTTTCACTATTTGCTTTGTGGCGATTTAAAGTTTGTTACCAACCGCTGCAGGTCAAATTCAACATAAATCCAGCCTTTACAAAGAAAAAGAATCCTGGTTTATTTATAAATATTAAAGATATCTAATAACTATTCTCCATTCCTGGCAACCCTGAACCTTCCTCGACGATTAGAGCCTATAAGACCGACTGTGAATACGACCGTTGTAAATGTTATTTGACATTCCGATGTTTGACACTATCTGTTCCGAAATGCACTGACAAGAATGCACACTCTTAGGCTGTGATTTTCAAAAGTTAACTTGCCATCGTTATTATGAAAGCTCAGATCCTTTCCCCACTATAATAAAATAATATATATTTTTCTCTGATCTTTCTGCAGTTTTACGGTACATTTCGCTAAGTATATTCCAGCATTTCCATTCCATTTCAAATGCAATGGACTTTCAATATTTCCAAAAAGATCAGAATCTTTGTTTGTCCAGGAAATTATATGTATATATATATATATAATATAAAATTATTTTAATATATAATATAATTAATATAATATATTTATATTTATTATATATAAAAATTTATTAAAAAATATTATATTTTTAAAATATAAAAAATAATATATATAATTTTAATATTATATATATAATATAATATATTTATATATGTAGTGTGTATATCATACGTAGTTTATATATTTTTATAATATTTAATATATATATAATTTTAATAAAATTTATAAAATATATATATGTGTGTGTGTGTGTGGGGTGTGTGTGTGTTTTGGGGTGTGTGTGGTGTGGTGTGTGTGTACATAAAAACATACAAAAACAAAAAACATAAAACACACACACACACACCCCAACCCCACACACCACACACACACACACAAAACCAAACAAACACCCCAAAACAAACAAAACACACACACACACACACACAAACCAACAACAAAACACACAGATATTAAAACATATATAAAAATATATGATATCTATCATATCGTCAAGGGCAAAAGCCGAGGGGGAAAGAGGGCCCCGCATCTCCCCTTTCCTTCAGCCACGAGGATCCCTCGAGGCGAGCTCCAGGCAGGCCCCCGGCTCATCTCAAATTTACGGACGGGCTCGTCGAGTGCAAAAGCCATGATATCCGGGGTGCACCAGGTCTCCTCCCCCCAGGGTTATTCGCAGAGAGAAAACCTGATGGGAGGTCGTCCCAGGGAACGAGCTAGGTGACCATAAGCCTGAGTTGGCGATCCCGGATTATCAAGAATGGCCCCATGCCAGTCTCACGGGTAACCGCCGGGTTGGACCCGGGGTCCTCCCAACTGTACCCCATGACCCGGGCGAAGGGACTTGTTAAAAAAGGGCTAAAGGCGAGACTCCAAGACACGGGGATAGTGTCCATTTTTCGCTTCCATAGAGCAAAACGGAGTATCGGGGCTTTAAAGACACGCAGTTGGTCCTTCTGCATAGTACCGACTCTCCAATGCCCTTTTTTGATAAATTTCGGCTCCTTTTGCCAACCAATCTTTACTGAATTTTTGGGGAAAAACCCCCCCGGGGATATGGATATGCTACCAAGGTATGTAAAACTTTCTTAATTCAACGTCCCCCCCCCAAAAACTGAATCGACTGAACAGGTTCCTTTAACACCCCCCCAAAGTCCTGAATCTTGGTCTTGGTTCAGGGGGACCTCTGGGCCTGGGGGCTTCCCCCTCTTTGTAAATGCATCAAACCCACCCACCATGACCCAAGGACTCAGATGGATAGCAACTCGTCTGCAAAGCCCAGGACTGAGACCTTGTATTCCCCCATGTTGCCCCCAAATGACTTTGGCTAGTAGTCTGCCATTATCCAGCCATACAGGTTTGAAAAGTGTTGGTGCAAGGACCAGCCTTCCCCACCACCGAATTAAACGGGGAAAAGAAGTTCCGACCCTCACCACACTTTTACAGCCCCCCCTTTAGTCCATGTAAGGTTGTATTAGGCCAATAATTGTGTGGGAATTTCCCCCTGAGTCTCGGATCTTCAAAAGCGTTCCCGAGCACCGGAAAAACGCCTTTTTTGAGGTCGATGTAGGTTGAAAGAACCCACGACCAAACTCATGACGACGTTCCATAATTCTCAAAGTGCTAGATGGGTTTATTGGGACTTGAAGGAGTAAATCCAGACTGTCCATCTCTGATGCCTCAGTAGGTGGTTGCGGATCCGTTCAAAGAAGTGGGGGAAAAAACCTTCCCGGTATGCTGAGCAGGTAATGCCGGGTAGTTGTACAATCCCAACATCCCCTTTCCCGCTCAGAGGGGAGCCCCACCCCCCTCAGCGGGTCGGGGAATGGCACCAGACTCCCAGAGGAGTCAGGACTGTATGCGGGGCCCCCGAGCCATGGGTTTCCCCCCCAGCCTTTGCATTCAGCGGGGATATCACTATGCCTTGCGTTTCCCACCTTAAATTTGAAATCGCAAATCCTAACCTCTGTTAGGGTAGGGGTTTTCGCTGATGGGGGGGTCTGGCACTGAACATCGCTTGCACCCAAAGCTATCTTTTGGAGGCTCTACCTGGTACAACTGCTCAAAAACTCAGCCCAACGTCTAAACCCCCAACATGATCTGAGATGATCCGTCCCCCGTATCGGACTGCAGTCTCTGTGAGGGGGCTTGATTTTAGTTTTCTCGGGGGTTGGTAGGCAGGGTGAAGGCCCTTTACCAAAAAGGACTTAAACCTCCTCACCCAAAGATTCCTGTGAACTGTTCCTTGCCTTCTAGAGTGTCCGAGCCCTACGCACCAGGGAAAAACGCAAAACTTGATTCCCATTCAGCCGACCCTTGTATTACGAAAGTTTCAAGACAAATGGCCGTCAGGAAGAAAATTACATTAAAAATAAAGGAACTTTTTGTGGAGGGGAGGTAAATGAATAAAAAGGGGGAGCTTACCGTTTTCCCTTCAAATTTCGAACGAGAACTCGGCAGTAATAAAAACGGTAAACCCCTTTTTAAATTTTGTTTGTTTCCCTTTCATCCTTTGCTTTTCGTACAGGATCAAAAAGTATAAAAAACAGTTTAGTAAAAACAATGGAAAAAATATTACATCACCTATTCTTTTTTTATAATGGGACTAACCCATTCGGGCCCTTTTATTTTACAGTTGTTTTTTTTTCAGTCTACCGGTACTTCAAAAATTAAAACCAATTAATCTGGCTTTTTTTTTTAAAAAAAAGGTATGAGATTTAATAGTGTTTTTTTCTGCATGTGGCACATTGGTCCTAAAAAGATATACCTTTTAAAGGTGGGCGGGTGATGCAAATGCAAAATGCGTTTGGGGTTGGTCGTGGGGCGGTGACGGATCAATCGGGAAATTTAAGGGATTTATTATAGCATTTTCAAAATTTCGATTTAATTTATTTGACCAATTTTTACCACATAAAAACCATTTTTGGTAGGACGGAAACCTTTTTGGGAGAGTTAATATCGTTTTGATTGGTTCTGGTAAATGAAAATGAGGGAAAAATTTTTTTTTTGTTGCTGGAGCATAAATTTATTTTTCTGCAATAACAAATTTTAAATTATATATATAATTAAAATAATAATATATATATATATTATATAAAATATATATATTATATAAAAACAACACACACAACACACCCTACCCCACCACACACATACACACACAACACACCACACACACACAAAATATTATATTTAAAAATATATTATATTATATTATTATAAAATATATATATATTAATATATAAATTTTTAATAATCAACCACAAAAACCCCCACACAACAATATAATAATATAATTAATTATATAATATATATATATATTATATATATATATAAAATACATAAAACACACCAACACACACACACACAACACACCACACACCACAAAACACACACACACACACATATTTAATATATTAATATAATATTTTATAATATAATAATAATATAATATAATATATACAAAATATATAATATAATATAAAATATAATAATATATATATATTTATAATATATATATATTATTTTATATGTATTAAAATTTATTTCGCGGCCCCTTTCCCCTTGTCACTACGGATTCTTGCCCCACCTGCCCCTTCGATTAATGGCTCGAGCCCGATCACACGGCGGGGGAAAAGACAATCGCCTTGAGAAGTCAAATCAGGTGTCGTAGGGGAAATCCCCCTGCCCTGGGCACGGTGTTAGCGCGCCGAAAGCGGTTGATTTGAAGGGCCCTCCAAAGAGGCAGGGTGAGACTGCTAAAAAACCATCCAATAGGGAATTGAGGAGATTAAGTACCACACCACACACCCCCACCCAACCAAAACCCCACAAACCACACACACACACCCCCACACCACACACACCAAACACACCACACACACACACCCCCACCCCACAAAAAACACCACACACCAAACAAACACAACAAACACACCACACCCACAAACGCAAAAACCCAAAAACCCACCACAACCCCCACACACAACCACACACATACACACACACACACCCCCACAAACCACACACCCCACACACACACACACACCACACCCCAAAATTCATGTTTTTTATTAAAATAGTTAATTAAAAAAAAATTAAAATTTTTTTAATTTTTTTTAAAATTTTTATAAAAAAAAAAAAAATAAAAAAAAAAAAAAAATTTTTTTTAAAAAAAAATTAAATAATATATTTTTAAAAACAAATAAAAGAATTTTTTTAAAAAATTCTTTTCTTCAGTTTTATTTAAACTTTTTCAAACAACCAGATAAATTATAATATATATATTTTTTTATATATTAAATTAATATATATAAAATAAAAATTTAATACTTTTATTAATTTTTTTTGTTTTTTTTTTCTAATTAAAAAGAAATAAAAAAAAAAAAATAGTGTGTTGGTGTGTGTGGTGCGGTGTGTGCGTAATAAGAGTAAGAATAAAACTGAAAAAAAAGAAAATTGTGTGTGGGGGTGTGTGTTTTTTTGTGTGTTTGTGTGTGTGTGTTTTGTGTTTTTGTGTGTTTTGTGTTTGTTTTTTGTGTGGGTGTGTGTGTGTGGGGGTGATTGCAAACTCAGAAATGTCCCAAATTCTTAAAAATATAAACCCGAAGGATTTTTTCCAATCCAAAACCCTCATCTTTTGAACTGAACCTTGTTCCCGGCGGATATGGTTTAGGACGCTAGTATTGTTTTTAAACAAAAAGTTCTGCAGAAATTTGGCCATTGGTTGAAAACGAGTAACGGGTCGGAAAATTTCGTTTTAAAACCTGCCTAGATTACAGCAATGTGATACCCTTTGACTTTTCAAAATTATTAAAAATAAACTAATTTGTAGAGTACGGAGAGAGTAAATGGTTCACAAAGTATTGAAAAAAGTTTATTCTCTGTGTACTGCTGGAAAAAAGGTATTTTTTATACCTTTAAACCTATATCCTATATTTGGTTTTATTTTTTTCTTTAATTTAAAGTTTAAATTTTTTTCACCTAACGAAATTAGGAAGCCTCGTTGATACAAATACTTTAAAAAGGAATACTTTTTTTATCGGAATTTTACGCTCTGAAATTTCTCGAAGCTAGATAATTTTTTAAAAAGAAAGAAAGGAGAAAAAGAGAAGAGGGGAAAAGGAGAGAGAGAGAGAGAGAGAGAGAGGAGAGAGAGAGAGAGAAGAGAGAGAGAGAGAGAGAGAGAGAGAGAGAGAGAGGGGGGGGAGTTTTTTCGGGTAATAGTAACGGTAACGATTACAAGGGGCCCTGACTCCCCTCCCAAATTTTTTTAAGTCATGTTAGTGAAGAGCAACCCGGGGTGTTTCGTTCCATCTCACAGAATCTGCAGATATTCCCATTTGGCGGATCCCTACATTTTCGCCCTATGTGTCTGCGATACAAGCAAATTCATTCATAGTCCCCTTGATTTTTTTTTCATAGTTTAAATTGAATCACAACCTTTTTTTGGATATCCAGCAAAACATATTGTGAAGCGGGTTTCTGCTAAAAATGAGAATTAAGCGGAACGACTTGGAAGTAAAACATGCGCAAATTAATATGTTTTATCGCCTAGCTTTTTTATATATATATGCAGAAGTTCTTGAGAGTATTTTATTTCTTCCCTTTAAAATCGCCTCCCTCCCTCCTAGCCGTCAGGGATGTAAATCCCCTCTATAAAATATGTAAGCACTATCATTCCATGAGTGTTTTTTTTTTCGTAAATAAGAGATTCAATTCATGTGCTATCAATATTACTGTATTAAATAAGTTTTTTTCATATGAGATTTCCATAATATTTTTTCATTCATATTTCTTTTTTTTATTTATCAAAGAGCAATCAACGAAAACATTAAACTCAAAGGGATATTCAAAAGAAAATATACGTAAAGAAAAAATCCAAAAACCGACTCATACAGTCAAAAAAAAATATCTTGTTGCGCTTACATTACACTATTTTTGGGAAAAAAAAAGGGATTGTGAAGAAAGGTAACTTCACCAAACCCGAGATGAATTTCCCTCTTTCAGTTTTAGCTTTTTGTTAATGCGTGCACCCGGGGAAATTTCAAAACACTCCATACACACACACATGTGCACGCATATCAACCCCACAACACACACCCCCACACACACACACAAAAACAAAAAAAAAAATTTTTATATATATTTAAATTTTATATATAAAATAAAAATTTTTAAAATATTTTTTTTCAATGTTGTTGTGGTTGTGTATGTATATATAATATATATATATTATATTATATTATATATATAATATATATATAATTATATACATAATATATTATATTTAATATATATATATAATATAATTTTTATATGATTAGATGTATGTCTGTATGATTATGTATTTGGGAGTGTATATTATAGTTGGGATATGTATGCATAATTTTTGGGGCTCAGGAAAATTTCAAAACACAAACACACACAAAATGTGCCACATTTCACATACACATATATATAATATATATATATATATAATATATATATAAAATAATATATATATTATATTTTATAACATTATTATATTTGTGTGTGTGTTGTAGGATGTTGAATATATGTGGTGTGTTGTGGGTATATGTTTGTGTGTTGTTGCCTGTCTTTAAAAATTTTCCCAGGGACGCATTTCTATTAAAGCTTTTAATAAATAATATATATATATATATATAATATATATATATATATATATATATAATATTTTATATATATTTTATAATATTATATATTTTTATGTGTGTGTGTGTGTGGGTTTTTGGTGTTGGGTGTTGTGTGTTTTGTGTGTGTTGGGGTCTGTGTGTATATATATATATATATCATTATATATTATATTTTTTATTTCCAACATAAATACTACATAAACAACACACACACAACACCACACAAAACACACCCCCCACCCCCCAACCACACACCACAACTACACACACTACAACACAATAATGTGTATTATATATAAAATTATATATTTTTAAAAATATTAATATAATAAATTGTGTTGTTATAATTTTATGTATGTTTTTGTGGTAATTGTGGCCCCTGGTGTGTGTATGTGCGTGTTTTTTAATTTCCCGAGACACACCATAATGCACACAATCCATATAAATTTTTAAAAAATATTATATATAATTATAATTTTAAAAATTTAATATATATAATTTTTTTATAAATCTATTTTTAATTTTTTCCTCCCTAATATAGTTAAGTGTGGTGTGTGGTTTATGATATATTTTCGACACACACAAACAACACACACATACCCAAAACCCCACACACAACCACACCACACCCCACACACACACACACACACACACCCCCACCCCCACACACCCACAAATATATATATAATATAATAATATATATATATATATTAATATATATAAAATAATATATATATATATCACTTTTTAGATAAAATTGTATATGTATATATTATTAAAGTATGTATGTAGTATGTTGTATGTTGAGTATGTATTATGTATGTATGATTAATGTATGTTGTATGGGTTTTTTATGCAGTATGTAGTATGTAGTATTATGTGTATTAAAATGTGGTGGATATGTATGATATATGTTGTCGGGAAAATTTAAAAAACGCGCACACACCCAAACACAAAAAATGTGCACAAATTCACATACAAAACAATTACAAAAAATATATTATTATATATTTATATTATAAAAATATTATATTTTATATATACTACTCTGGTGTGGTGTGTTGTGTATGTTTGAAATATGTGTTGGTGTGTGGGATATATGTGCACTTGTGGTGTGCCGTTTTAAAATTTTTGAGACCCCATTACTACAAAGCTTTAAATTATAAATATAAATATATTAATATAATATAAAATAATATTATATATTTTAATATAAAAAATTATATATTTTAAAAATTTTAAACAATACATATATGTGTTAAAATTTATAAAAAATAAAAAAATTATATAAATATATATATTTAAAATATTTTTAATATATATATTAAATGGTGTATTTTTAATATATAATATATAATATAATATAATATATATATATATATATATATATATCCATAATACTACTACTACAAAAAAACGCCACACACACACACACCCCCCACACCACACACAACACACACAACAAAACAAAAACATATATGTGTGTATATTTATATATATAATAAATATATATAATAAGTTTTGTGTGGGGTGTGTGTGTGTTGTGTGTGTTGTGTGTGGTGGTGGGGTGTGTGTGTGTGGTTTGGGGTGAGTTTTTATTTTGTAGTAGTATATATGTGTTTGAATAGTGGCACATGTGTGTGTATGTGGTTTTTGAAATTTTCCCTGAGACACACCCCCAATAATGCACACATATCCAAAATTTTATATATATAAATAATTATAATATTATATATATTAAATATATATATATAATATTATTTATATATATATTATATATATTTATATTATATATATTTATATATATATAAAAAATATGTTATTATATATATAATAATTATAATAATATAATATATAAAATAATATATTATTTTTTAAAATAAATACACCATATATACTGTTTTAATAAAAAAGTATATATATATATATATATTATATATATATATATACATATAATACTGTTAATATAAAGAAATATTTTAATTATTATATATAATTTTAAAATATATATAATTTATATATATATATGTGTGTGTGTGTGTGTGTGTGTGTGTGTGTGGTGTGTGTGTGGTGGTGTGTGTGTGTTAAAGAATGGGGGGTGTTATTTTAAATTATATATTATATTATATATTATAATATATATATATTTAATTTTATTATTATATAAATGGATATGCTGGGGGAGGGTGCTGTCCCTCCCCCCAGAAAGCGAGGTGCTGCGGGCCTATTGGGAGGGCAAATTCGGGGCGCGGATGGGAAACGAGAGAAGTAGTGTGTCCCCGGGGGTTTACCATGGGATCTCTGATCATTCACAGAACTTGAAACCTATGGATCCAAATTTCTCTGTGGGGGTTTTTTTCAAGCACAAAAAAAAATGGATGCAGTGAGATATCCCTGGCAAAACCCCAAGGGGGAAGGCAAAATTTTTCCCAACTTGAAGGCCGCTTGAAGGTCGCATGGCAAGCTGAAGGCAAACGGTCTTTCTCGCTCTTTTTGGGGGTAGGTTCGGGCAGTGGAAGAGACAAGGAACAGTTTATTTTGGGGAAATTTTTTGAGGAGGGGTGATGGATTTTTTTGGGAAATGCCTTTATTCTGCCTACCAAAACCCCCGAGAAAGCTGAACTCTAAGGCCTCCTCGGATGACTGCTCCCCCCTCTGGATGTACAGATCATTTAATTATGTTGGGGCCCTAACTTGGGCTGAGTATTTTGAGCAGTTGTACCAGTTAGACTCTCCAACAGTTAGTTTGAATGCAAGTGGTATCATAATACCTGTGCCAGTCCCACCCATCAGTGAGAAACCTCCTACCCTAATGGAGGTTAGGATGGCAATTTCCATGCTGAAGTGTGAGAAAGCTGCAGGGATATGTGGTATCCCTGCTGAACCTCTAAAGGCTGGGGGTGAACCTATGGCTTTGGGCTTGCATGCAGTCTTTACTGCCATCTAGCAGACTGATACCATTCCCCCCGACTGTTGAGGGGCATTTCCCTCCCCCCTTTGGGGAAAGGGGGAAAAAAGGGCCCTTGGGGTTGTTTTCCCAAATACCGTGGCATTTCCCCTGTTTTAGCATGCCAGGCCAAAAGGGTTTTCCCCCCACATTCTTCTGAAATGGGGTCTGCAAACCACCTACTTTAGGCATCAGAGGGCCGGGGGCAGTCCCGGGTTTTAAATCCCGGCAGGTCCCCCAAAAAGACCGGGGAAAACTAGCGCCCTTTTTGTAAATTTGGACCGTCGTCCCCTAAGTTTGGTCCCTGGGATGTTTTCCCGCCACATTAAAATTCAAAAAGGTGTTGACCCCAAATTAATTTAGAATCCAAAATGGGGAAATTTTTTTTTAGATTCCAAAAGGGGGTTCCAAAAAAACAAATTTTGGTTTCCCAAAAGCAAAACCTATAAAACCTTTTTTGAAAAATGTTGAAAAATGGGGTGAAAGGCCCAAAGGGGTGTCCCTTGGGACCAAAACTTTTTTAAAACCTGCAAGGGGCTGGATAAAATTGGGGAAAAATACTAGGGAAAGTTTTTGTGTGGGGAAACAACACGGGGAAAATTTAAAGGGCTCAGCCTTAACTTTGGGCCCATGAAAGTTGGGTATCTTATCTGGCCCTGGAAATCCCCGGTTTGGAGCTTTTTAATGCATTTTGAAAGAGGGGAAGCAGGGGGACCCGAGACCCCCTTACTTGCATAATCCGGACACCCTTTAGGCCCATATGGGGACCCAACCCCGTTACCTGTATATTTACCAACCCCTCGGTTTTTCTCTATGGGGGGAAAAGGCATGGTGGTTGGGGGCCCTGATTGGGCAAACCCCCAGAGGGGCCTGTCGCGAGGAATTTGGGGAGGGGGCCCAGGGCCCCGTTTGGGGGACCGCCATGAAAGGGACCCTTTGTGGATTTCGGCTGGCGCCCCCGTCGGCGTTAGCCACCCTTTATTTAGGTGTAATAAAATTTTATAGAAAAAATTTAAAAGGGGATGTGTTGTGTTGTGTGGTGGTGTGGGGTGTTTCAGGGGGTGATTGTGCGTATGTGTGTGTGTGTGGGGTTATTAAAGTATATATTTTAAAATATAAAATATATATATATATAATAAATTAAGACCCAAAATATTTTATACAAAATTTTTATTAATTTATACAACCCTTTTAAATATTTTATATTTTAAAATATATATATATATATTTTAAAATTTTTTTATAATATATATTTTAAAATTTTTATATATATAATATATATATTTTAAAAATATTTTAAAATATATATATAATATAAAATATATAAATAAAATATATATATATCTATTTTATAAAAATATAAATTTTATATATTAAATATTATATATATAAAATTATATATAAAAATAATTTTATTAAAATATATATATATATTTTAAAATATATATATAATTTATATATTTTATATATTATATATATAATTTTATATATATTTTATTATATATATATATAAAATATTTTTATATATATATTTTTATTTTTATATAAATTTTTAAAAATAAAATATAGAAAAAATTATAAAATTTTTTATATATAATATATATATATATTTTTAAAATATATTATTTTAATATTTTAATATAAAATTATTATATATATATTTTTAATATAATATATATATTTATTATATATTAATAATTATATATATATATAAAATTTTAATTATATATTAAAATAAATTATAAAAATATATAAAATAATAATATATAATTTTAAAAAAAAAATTAAATAATAAAAAAAAAAAAAACAATATTATATTTTATTTTATTAAATTTTATATTAAATTAAATAATATAATATTATCCTTAAAACCACCCCCACCCAAATTTCCCCCAAAAATCCGGATGCCCCCCAAACAACCCACCCACCAACCCCCCAAAAAACCACCAAAACTTAAATTTTTCCCCATACCATTTTATTATTTCAATCATCTTCAAGTTTGGGTTCGCCCAACGGGGGGGCCCCCCCATCCCGAAAGGGAACCCCAAAGGCACTCTCCAAAAAGGGCCCCGGGGGCCCAATTTTCCCCTTTCCCCCACATCCCCTTTTTAAATGCCCCAATTACCATCCCTTCAATTGGAAAGTTTGGGCAAGGAACAAAACCTTTTTCCCCTTTCAATACCGGTAAGGGGTTGGTTTCCCCAAAAAATGGTTGGTTTCCCCGGGAAACTAAAATATAAGGGGGCTCAAAACCCCATCCGCCTTTTTTGCTTAAAAGATTTGGGAGCTACCACCAAACTCCCAGGGCCCCAAAAAATTTGCAAAACGCAAAATTTGGTTTTTGGGACCCCCCCGGGGGGTAAAATTCCCCGGTTTTCCCCCGGCTTTGCCTCGTAGGTTTTCCAAATCCATTTCCCGGTGTTGGGGAAAAAATTTTTGGTGAAGGCCCCAGTTTTCCTCCCAAAAAACCCCTTTTTTAAAACCCCCCTTTTAAATTTAAGGGTTTATAGGCTGCTAATTTGGGACCCAAATTAAAAAGTTGGTTTAACCCCCCCTTTGGGTTTTCAGGGGGTTTTTCCCTATTTATTTCTCATTTCCAAAGAAAGTCCAAACCCCTTTGGGAAGGTTTTTTAATGGGGGGCTGGGATTTTTAAACCCCTTCCCCCAAAAACTTAGGAGAAGGGCCTAAACTTAAACGCTAAAAAATTTGGGCCCCCTTTTGGGGAAAAGGCCCGGTTTAAACATCCAAATGCTTGGGCCCCCTTTATGTCCTCGGAGGGGTTGGAAAATCCTTTTTAGGGTTGGGGGCAGAAATTTTGGGCCTTTTAACCAAAAATTTCCCACGGTAAAAATTTCCCCCAACCGCCCTTTCCCTTCCAGGAAAGGGGGCCAGCCCCCCAAACAAGGCAGGGGGAATGGTTTCCATTTGCTGTGGCCATCCGGGACCCATCCCCGGGGCCCAAAGTTTTTTTTCCCCCCCCCTTTGGGGGTTTTCCCGGGATACCAAAATATCCCTGGGCTTTCCCCCAAGCCCTTGGGGAAATTTTCCAATCCCTTAACCCCCTCCCTTGGGAAAAGGGAAAAATTTTTCCCATTGGGGGGCCCCCCCCAAATTTGTCCCTTCCCCTTAACCCAACCCCCGTTGGGGGGAAGGGGCAAAACCGCCCCCCAAAATATCCCAAATTTTTTAATAATAAAATTAAATATTTTAAAAATTATATATTAATTTAATTAGATATTTAAAAAAGGGATTTAAAAAAAATATTAAAAAAATAAATTTTTTTGTTTTAATAATAAACCAAACACAAAAATTCCTTTTACCCCCAAAACCAACCCCAAACCCCAAACAACCACCCCCCAAAACCCCACAACAACCAACAAAAACAAAACCAAAAACCCAAAAACACACATAATTTTTTTTAAATTTTTAAAAAAAAGTTCTTAAAGCCCCCCCCCAAAATAGGGATATATATATATAAAATTTTATATAAAAATTTAGTATATATTTAAAGGTATTAAAAATAAAATTTAAAAAAAAAAAAAAAAAAAAATTTTCTATTTTATAAAATATAAAAATTTTATATGTATAAAATAAATATATAATTTTTTAAAATATAATTAAGATATTATTATAATATTATAATATATATATAAAAATATTAGGGGTATATAAATTAAAATATATATATAAAAATTTTATAATATAGAGATAATAAAAATTTTTAAAAATATCTTTTATAGATAAAAATTTTATTTGTTTAATAAATTTTTAAAAGTATATATCATAATTTTTATAAAAATTTTATTTAAAACATATATAAAATATAATTAAAATATATAGATATATATATCAAATTTAATAAAAATATTAAATATATTATATATATATAATTTTATAATATATATATATATATAAATTATATAATATTAATTTATATATAAAAATTTTTAATTAAAATATATATTATAAATTTTATTATATATATAATTTATTATTATGGTAAGTGTGCATATATGTGTGGTGTTCAGGAAATTACAAAAAAACCAAATTACACACCCCATGTGCCAAACAAATTTAAAAAAACCCCCCCTTTACATAAAAATACATAAAATAAAAACTCCACACCCCACAACAAACCCCCCACACCACCACACACACACACCCCACAACCCCACACACACACACACACAACACACCAATATATATTTTAATTTTTATTTTGATTAAAAATTATATAAAAACAAATATGGGGGGTGTATGTGGGGTGTGGTGGTGTGGGGTGTGGGTTTTTGTTTTGTGGGTGGTTGGTTTTATGTATGTAAAGTATGGGATTAGGGAATATATATATATAATATTATTTTAATTTTATAATTTTAAAATATTTTTTAAAATACCATACCCCAATAATTAAAATATAATATATAATATATATAAAATATATATTATATAAATTTTTTTTTTAATTTTTTATTTTATATATACAAAATAAAGTATATTTTATATTATATATTAATATATAAATATATATATTAATTATTAAAATAAAATTAAAATATATATATAATATTTATATAATATACATTAAAATTTTATAAAGCTTTTGTAGAAAAGCTTTTCCCCCAAAGGGAAATTTTCTTTTAAAAAGGCCACCCCCACCAAAAGGGAAAAATATATCCCACCCCCCACACCCCACAAAAAAAAATTTCAACATTTCACCACCACCCCAAAAACACAGAGGGAAATTAAAATTATATATATAATATAAAATAAAATAAATTAATATTTTAAAATTTTGTATATGTTTTTTGCGTGTAAAGTGAAAATGTGTTTACATGTATGGGGGGGTGTTGGGGGCGCGTTTTTTTTAATTTTTCCCGACTACATTATGAAAACATACCAAAACCCCATATATATACACCCAAAATTTCCCAAAAACATTTTCATACCCGCATACCAACCCTGATAATAAAAAATACATTTCATACTACATACATACATTTCATAAAAACATACAAACATACATTTCAACATACATACTACATATTTTTATACATATACAATATGCAAATTTTTAAATTTTTATAATATATAATTTTATATATAAATTTTTTACTTATAAAATAATATATTAAAAATTATATAAATATATATTTTGGTGGTGGTGTGTGGGTGTGTGTGTGTGTTTTGTGTGGGGTTTGTGTGGTGTTTTGTGGTTTGTGTGTGTAATTTTGGGGTTGGGGTTTTTGGTGGGGGTTCGAAATTATAACAAAAAAAAACACACACACAAATATAAATATTATATGGTAGGAAAAAAAATTAAAAAAAAACTAAATTTAAACAAAAAATTATATATAAAATAAAATATATATAATATATATTAAAAATAATATATATATATATTTTTTATATATATTTTATGTTTTTCAATATGGGGTTTTGTCTCAGGAAATTTAAAAAAAAAACGCACAAAACACACCCCACCTTTTGCACACATATTACCACACCTAATACATACCTAAATAAAATTACATACACAATTTTTTTATATATATTATATATTATATAATAATTTTTTATATATATACCCATATATATTGTGGGGTATGTGTTTTGTATTTTGTGTGGGTGTGTGTGTGGTGGGGTGGGGTGTGTTTTGTGGGGGTGTGAGTGTTGGGGTGTGTGTGGGGGTTTTTTGTATTGTATGTATGGGGGATATTATATAAAATATATTATTATATAAAATATTATATATAATTTTATAATTTCCCACAGACCCACCACACAAAACACACCCCCCACCACACACCACACCCACAACACACAAAACACCTTTTTTTATATATATATATTATATTATATATAGAAAATTTAATTTTATATTATAATATTATTATTAATATAATTATTTTATATATAATTTTAAAATATAATATAAAGCTTTAATAGTTTAAGGGTGCCTCCCGGAAATTTCAGACAGGCCACACACACACCCCCCAAATGCACATTATCCCACACACACCAACACCCTATAATACATTACAACACCCCACACACAAAAGATATATATATATAGGGATATTATATATATATATATAAAATAAAATATAATATTATATATAATATATATATAATATATATTTTATGTATATTGGGGGTGAATTGTGTTTTCACATGTGTGGGGTGTGGGGTGTGTGGGTTTTGGGAAATTTCCCCGAGAACCCCACAATATTTCATCATAACCACAAACATATATAATTTCCCCAAAAACATACAAAATTAAAAAACATTTCAGGGCATTTCAACATACCTTTAAATATATATATATAAAAATATATATTATATATATTATATATAATATATATAAAATGTAATAAAATTATATATTTTTAAAAATATAATTTATATATATTAAAATAATAATATATATTTTAAAATACATACACCCCACACAACCCCATATGCAATCTATAAGGGGGTATAAAAATATATAAAATATTATAAAAATTTTAATATATTTATATAATATTTATATATATAATAATATATATATATAATATATTATATATTTAAATTTTTGTGTGGTTTTGGGGGGGGGGTGGGTGTGTGTGTGTTTAAATGTGTGGGTTGATATTTCGTGCCCCATGTGTGTGTGTAAAGTGAGTGTTTTTTTTAATTTTTCCCGGTGCACGCATTTCTATAAAGCAGAAATGAAAAAGAGGGAAATTAACTCTGGGTTTTGGGGAAGTTTCTCTTTTTTTCACAATAAACCTTTTTTTTCCCCAAAAATAGTGTAATGTAAAAGGGCGGGAACAAGAGTAATTTTTTTTTGACCGTATGAGTCGGTTTTATGGATGTATTTTTTTACGATTTTTTCTTTTGTAATATCACCTTTTTAGTTTTAAAGCTTTTGTTTTGCAAATTTGATAAATAAAAACAAAGAAAAAAATGAAGAAAAATATTTTGGGGGAAAACTCCCTATAAAAAAAAAATTTTTTAATACAAATAATTTGATAGCAAAATGAAATTTAATCTCTTAAATTTCGCAAAAACCCCTCACTTAAAAAGATAAAAGGTACAAATTTTTTTAGAGGGGAAATTTTCATCCATGACGGCCCAGGGGAGGGAGCGGGTGAAAAGGGAAAAAAATAAAATCTCTCAAGGGTACTTCGCATATATATATTAAAAAAAACTACATAAAAAAATATAAAAATTCTGCGCATGTTGGGCTTTTAAAAATCGTTTTCCCCTTAATTCTTTTTTAGCAGAAAAACCCCCTTCCCCAATATGTTTTTTCTGGATATCCAAAAGGTTGGGATTTAATTTAAACTTTTGGAAAAAAAAACAAGGGGAAATTGAAGAAAAATTTTCTTTTATCGCAGGGCCCCATAGGCAAAAGTGGGATCCCCCAAATTTTGGGAAAATCTGCAGATTTTTGTGGGATGGAACGAAAACCAAAGGGGTTTCTCTTCACTAACAAAGACTTAAAAGTGGAGGGGAGTCCGCCCCTTGGGGAATCGTTAAACCCTAAAAAACTATTTTGAAAACTCCCCCCCCTCTCTCTCTCCCCCTTTTTCCCCTCCCCTCTCCCCCTCTCCCCTCCCCCTCTCCCTCTCTCCCCTCTCTCTCTCTCCCTTCTCTCTCTCTTTCCCTCTCTCTTTTCTCTTTTTTTCTCTTTCCAAAAAAATAACCCCCGCTTTTGAGTTTAAAAAATTTGAAAAGCAAAAATTCCGGGGGGGGGGGGCCAAAAAAATATTCCTTTTATAAAATTAATTTTTCATAAGCGAGTGCCTTTAATTTAAATTTCGTTAAGGTTTTTAAATAAATTTTGAAATTTTTAAATTAAAAATAAAAATAAAAAACCCAAAATATAGGATTATAGGTATATTTGGGGCCCAAAACAAAAAACCCTTTTTTTTCCCGCAAGTTTCACAGCAAATCAACTGTTTTTTAAATACTTTGGGAACCTATTTCTCTCTCCGTACTCTACAGAAATTAAAATTTATTTAAAAGAATTGAAAAAATCCAAAAGGGAAAACCCCTATTGCTTTTAAAAATTTTCTAGGCAGGGTTTTTAAAAAGCAATTTTTCCGACCCGTTAATTTAGTGTTTTAACCCCGGGGCCCAAATTTGGGTGCGTAGGGAAAAAGTTTTGTTAAAAAAAAATACGTAAACGTCCTAAAAACCCTATCCTTCCCCGGAAAAAGGTTAAATTTTTAAACCCAAAATGAGGGTTTTTAGGATTGCAGGAAAAAATCCTTTGGGATTTAATTTTTAATGTGGAAAATTTCTGAGTTTTTCTAATCACACACACACACACACACACACACACCACCACACACACACACACACACACACCAAAAACACACCACAACCCCCACACACAACCCCCACACACTTTTCTTTCTTTTTTTTTATTTTTTACTCTTATTACGCACCAACAAGCAAAACACCACACCCCACCACACAATTTCTTTTTTTTCAGGGTTTTTTTCTTACTCTTTTTACGCCAAAAAACACGCCCCACACAAAACACATAAAATAATTAAAAATACATGTATATATAATATATATATATATTTTATTTAAATATTTTAAAAATTATAATATATAAATTATTAAAATTAAATTTTATCTTTTGTGGGGTGTTTAATAAAGTTAAAAAAAAAAACTGAAAGAAAAGAAATATAAATTTAAAAATGAGAGCTAACAAAATTTTATATTTTGATTTTGAAGCGAACATATAGCTTCAGGGGTAGCAGATTAATCAAATTGAAAAATACTAAATATCTTTTTGAGACTTTTTTTTTCCCCCTTGCGTTTGTCCCTTTATGAAAAAAAGGGGAGTATTTGGGGGGGAAAAAGGGGACAGAGATAGCAAGGAAATTATTTGTGGGAAACTTTTCGGTTTCAAAATTTTTTTTAATTTTTTTTTAAACATGAATGTGTGTGTGTTGTTGGGGTGTGTGTGTGTGTGTGTGTGGGGGGGTGTTTGGGTGTGGGTGTTTTGGGGTGTTTTGTTTTGTGGGGTGTGGGGGTGTGTGTGGGGGTTTGGGGGTGTTTTGTGTGTGGTGGGTGTTGTGTGTGTTGGGTGTGGTTTTGGGGGGTGTGTGGTGTGTGGTGTGTGTACTTAAGGGCTCTCCCCAATTCCCCTATGGGGATGGTTTTTTTGCCAAATCCCCACCCCCGCCTCATTTGGGTGGCCCGTCAAAAACAAAAAGCTGTTCGGCGCGCCCAACACCGTGGGCCCCGGGGAGCGGGGGCCTTTCCCCCACGACAAAGAGTTTTACCCTTTTCAAGGCGGGAAATTTTGTTTCCCCGGGTTGTGTAGGGCTTTGAGCCTTTAATTTGAAGCGCAGGTAGAGGGAAGAATGCCGTAGTCCCACCAAAAGGTGGGAAGGGGGCCCCGTATTAAAAAATTTATATCCCAAAATAATATATATATAATTATATATATAAAATATAAAATATTTTATATATAATAAAAATATTTAAAAAATTGTATGTTTATATTATATATATATATATAAATATATTATTATATTATAAATATTATTAAAAATATATATATAAAATGTGGGGTGTTGGTTGGGGTGTGGGGTGGGGTGTGTGTGTGTGTGTGTGGTGTGTGTGGTGTGGGAAAATTATATATAAAAATTTTATCTTTATTATATTTTAAAAATATATATATATATATGTGTGTGTGTGTGGGGGGGGTTGTGTGTGTGGTGGTGTGTTTTGTGTGTGGGTGTGGGTGTGTGTGGGGGTATGTTGGGTTTTATAATATATTATAAAATTATTTTATATAATTTTATATTTATAATTATATATATATATATATATGTGTGTGTGTTTGTGTTGTGGTTTTAAAGAAAAATTTTATATATATATATTTTATTTTATAAAATATATATATATATAAAATATATTATTATAAAATTAAAATAAAATATAATAAAATGTGTGTTTTGGTTGTGTGGGGTGGGGGTGGTATTGGTGGTGGGGGTGTATGGTGTGTTTTTGGTGTTGGGGTGTTTTGTATATATATATTTTATATATAAAAATAAAATTTATTTTATATATATATATTTATATATAAATTTTATATAAAATGTTTTATTGTTTTTTGGGAGAAAAAATTTAATTTTTGCTACCCAACAAAACAAAAAAAATATTTTTCCCATTTTCATTTTCCAACCCGACAGACAACGAGTATATAACCTCCCCCAAAGGGGTTTCCCTCCTACCTGAAAAAAAAAATATTATTTTGGAAAAAAAAAAATTTTTCAAAAAAATTTAAAAATTTGAAATTTTGATAAATGCTTGGGCAAAGAAATACCCTTTAAATTTTTGCGGGTTTATCACGTCCCGTCACGCCCCAACCCAAAAGCATTCCCGGGATTTGATCACCCGTTCCCCCTTGCTTTAAAGGGGATTTCTATTTTTTGAGTCAAATTTTGCCCGCAGAGGAAAAAAAACACTAATAAACTCATATCCTTTTTTTAAAAAAATAGCCAGGGTTAATTTTGGGATTTTTAAATTTTGAAACTAACCGGTAGAAATGAAAAAAAAACAATCCCAAGTGAAGGGAAAATTTGGGAGAATGGGTTTTTTGTCACCATTATAAAAAAAAAGAATAGGTGTGAAATTTTTTTTTCCCCTTTTTTTTCTACTAAACCCGTTTTTGGGGTACTTTTTGACACTTTCGGGAAAGTCCCAAAAGGGGTGAAAGGGGGGGCAAACATACAGTTTTAAAAGGGGTTTACCCCCTTGGGGATTTCTGCCCGAGGTTTTTACGTTTTGGGGAAATTTTAAAGGGAAAGGGAAAAAAGGCTCTTTTTGTAAATTGATTTTGCCTTTCCCGGGCCCCTAAAAAAGTTCCTTTATTAGTTAAAATGTAATTTTTTTTTCCTGGGCGGCCATTTGTTCTTGAAACTGTCGTAAAACAAAAGGGCCCGGCTGAAAAGGGAACAAAATCTTTTTTTCGTTTTTTCCATGGGCGTAGGGGGTCGGGGCCCCTTTTGAGAAGGGGGCAAAGGAAACAGTTTTTACCCGGGAAATTTTTCTGGGGAGGTTGAAGTCCCTTTCTTGGGGAAAAAGAAACCCTTTCCCCCCGCTACCAAAACCCCCGAGGGAAAAATTTAAAATTTTAAGCCCTCCTCACAGATGGCTGCAGTCCGATCCCGCGGATGGGAAAGGGGTTATCTCAGAAACTGTTGGGGGGTTTATGAGCGTTGGGGGGAAATAAATTTTTAAACATTTTTACCAGGTAGAGCCCCCCAAAAGAAGCTTTGGGTTTCAAGCGATTGTCCCCAGTGCCCAAAACCCACCCACAGCGGGGAAACCTCCTACCTAACAGAGGTTAGGATTGCGATTTCAAAAACTTTTAAGATTTGGGGGGAAAAAAGCAGGCATAATTTTGAATCCCTGCGAACCCCGTAAAAGGGTGGGGGTGAAAAACCCATGGCTCCCGGGGCCCGCAAACCCGTTCCTTTACTGCCCTCTGGCAGTTTTGGTGCCAAATTTCCCCCCGACCTGTGAGGGGCGTTGGGGAAACCCTCTTGGGGCGGGAAAGGGGATCCCTTTTGGGTTGTACAAAAATACCGTAGCATTAAAATGCTCCCCAAAACCGGCAAGGTTTCCCCCCCACATTTTTTTTTCTGAAAAAAGGGTTTCCCCAAAACCCCCTTTGAGGCATCAGAGGGGCTGGGGCATCTGGATTTTTCTCCCGGCAAGTCCCCAAAAACCGTTTTACTAGCACTTTGGGGGAAAATTTTGGAACGTGCCCTGAGTTTTGGGCGTGGGTTGCTTTAACCTACCGGGCCTCAAGGGGAAAGGGGGTTTTTACTCGGTGGGATTTGGGAATCGCTATGAGGATCCCGAGGGGTCCCGGGGAATTCCGACCCCCGAAATTAAATTTGGGCCCAATAGCAAAACCTTTACCCCTTGGGACTGGAAAAAATGCGTAAAATTGTGGGTGGCGGCTGTGAACTTCTTTCCCGTTTTAAATTTTGGTGGTTTAAGGGAAGGCTGGGGTTTTTTGCACCCCCTTTTTCAACACCTGTATGGACTGGATAAGGGCCCGAAATACTAGGGCCAAAATCAGTGTGGGGCAACAATGGGGGGGTATCAAGGTTCCCCCAAATCCCCTTTTTACTTTTCAGGGCCGGAAAGTTTTCTAACCCATCTGAGCCTTGGATTAAATTTGGGGGTGGGCCCCCCTTTATGATTTTTTGCAAAGAGGCGAAGCCCCCCAGGCCTAGAGGCTCCTGAACCAAGACCAAAGGGGTTAAGGGGCTTTGGGGGGCCCCCCTTGAGGGAAACCGGTTTTTAGTCCCATTCTGTTTTGTGGCGAGGACGTTGAATTTTAAAAAAAAAAGTTTTTTTCATCCCTTTTTTACATAAATCCATATCCCCGGGGGTTTTTATCCCCCAAAAATTCAGTAGATGGAAATTTGGGCTGGCCAAAGGAGGCCCCCTGAATTCGGGTCAACAAGAGCTTTGGAGAAAGTCGGGTTTCCTTTTGGGAGAAGGGGGCCAAGCTGCGTGTCTTTTAAAAGGGCCCTTTATACCCCGTTTTGCTCTATGGAAACGAAACCCGGGGCCCTACCAGTGTCTTGGGGGGTCTCGCCCTTTAGGGCCTTTTTTAACAAGTTTTCCCCCGCCGATCATGGGGGGGGACAAATTTTGGGAGGACCACTGGGCCAAACCCGGGGGTTACAAACCCTGAGGGGGGGGGCTGGCAAAGGGACCTATTACTTGCATAATTTCCCGGGGTTGCCAACTTAAAGGGTTAAAGGGCAACCCAACCCCGGGCTCCCCGTTGGGGGCCCCAAAATTGGGCCCCTCAGGTTTTTTCTCTCTGCGAGTAAAACCCGGGGGGAGGAGACCTGGTGACGACCCCCGGATACAAAGGGCCCTTTGGGGGCTCGCGAGAAACCCGTCGCGTGGAATTAAAAGATGAAACCGTGTTGCCTGCCTGGAGACCCCCCTCGAGGGATTTCCCCGGGGGCTGGAAGCGAAGGGTTTTGATGGGCCCTTTTTGGGGCCCCTTCGGGCGTTAAACCCCTTGACGGGTATGATTTATGATTACATAAAATAATTTTATGTAATATATTGCGTGGTTTTTGGGTTTCGTGGTGGGGGGTTTGTGTGTTGGGGTGTGGGGGGGTGGGGGTGTGTTTTGGTGTGTGTGGGGTGTGTGTGGGGGTGTGTGTGTGTGTGGGGTTTTGTTGGGGTGTGTGGGTGTGTGTGTGTGTGTGTTTTTTATGTTTTTTTGGGGGTGGGAATTGGGATTTTTGTTCACACCCCACACCACACACACCCAACACCCACAACAAACACACCCCCCCACACACACATATTATATTATATATATAATATTATAATATATATATATATAATAATATATATATAATAATAATTTTATACTCGTATAGATTACACACATACAATTTTATAATTAAAATATTTATATATATTTTAATAAAATATATATATATATAAAATATTATATATAAATATATTATAAAATTTATATAATGTATAAAAATTTTATTTTAATATTTTTAATTATATATATATATATATAATATATAAATATATATATATTTTAATTATTTAATTTTTTATAATATTTTAAAATACATTAATTTTGGACAAACAAAGATTTCCCGATCTTTTTGGAAATATTTAAAAGGCCCCTTTCATTTGAAATGGAAAAGGAAAATTTCTGGAAAAAAAACTTTGCGAAAAGTACCGTAAAACCCGAGAAAAGACAGAGAAAAATTTTAAATTATTTTATTATAGTGGGGAAAGGATCTGAGCTTTCATAATAACGATGGCAAGTTAACTTTTGAAAATCACAGCCTAAGAGTGTGCATTCTTGTCATTGCTTTTTCGGAACAGATAGTGTCAAACATCGGAATGTCAAATAACATTTACAACGGTCCGTATTCACAGTCGGTCTTATAGGCTCTAATCGTCGAGGAAGGTTCAGGGTTGCCGGGAAATGGAGAATAGTTTTTAGATATTTTAATATTTTAAATAAACCAGGATTCTTTTTCTTTGTAAAGGCTGGATTTATGTAAATTTGACCTGCAGCGGTTGGGAACAAACTTTAAATCGCCACAAAGCAAAAAGTGAAAAAGATAGATAGATAGACAGATGTGATATATGCATATATATATATATATATATATATATATATATATATATATTATTTAAAATATATATATATATATATATATATATATATGTATATATATGTATATTATATTATATTATATATGAATATATTATATATATATATTTATATATATGATTATTTTATGTATATATATAATATAATATATATATATAATATATATATATATATATAAGCAAAATTAAATGTATTTACTGAATGTATAATGCGATAAGAGTCTTTAGATTATGTGTAAGTTATTAAAATGTCTGAAATCCCGTAATACAACATGAGCAAGAATTTTTAGGGAGATCTCAGGCCTTTTTGTATATGTAAGAATTTCCAGAGAATATTTTTCTGAATGCTTGAATAAAAACAGTACACCCCTCACAGAAATATGTATCCTCATCACGCTCCACGTCCCTTGCTATCGATTTTTCTTATAATGCTTTGCAAGAACTTTTTTAAAGGGAAACAGGTAGCATTAGGAGAGAGAAAGAGAGAGAGAGAGAGGGGGGAGAAAGGGGAGGAGAGGGAGAGAGGAGAGAAAAAGAGAGAGAATGAGAAGAGAGAGAGAGAGAGAGAGAGAGAGAGAGAGGGGAGAAGGAGAGAGGAGAGAGAGAGAGAAAAAGGGGGAAATGCGCTGCGATAACAAAAAAACCGGATAAACAAAATCCTTGCTTTATCGTTAAAATTGCATACAAACCAAAAGTTTTTTAACCGGGGGTGGGTTCCTTGTTTTATCGAAAAGATCTGAGTATTTCGCAATGCCAGCCCTTTTTTACCCATTACCCCAAAAGGTGATGGTTTGATGCTCATTTTTTCAGTCTTTTTTTATCTATTTTTTATTTATGTTTTTAAAGTTTTTCAATCACAAACATATTTGAGAAAAAACAAAATCCATCCATCCTAAAAAAAGTACAGCCAATCAACCCATGGTTTAAAAGCTGCTGTGAATTACTTCTACGAAAGCCAAATTAAGTAGGTTACCGAAAAATTTTCATATATTTTAGGTCTCTGCTTATGAATATATCTGAATAAAATAAATAGGTTTTACAAGAGATTTTTTGTTTTTATAAGAAGAAAACTACAGTAAACTGCCCCTTAAATCACCCTTTTTACTAAATTTGGTTTAGTTATCACCATTTTTATTTTATCATTTTTTTTTTATTTTGATCATTTTTATTTACATTTTCTGTATTGGAAAAACAAAAAACTAAACACGGTCGAAACGGTAGAAATTTTTCCCCCAAAATTAAAAAAGCGTTTGTGCATAGTTTTTCCCAAACGCTTTTTACGTTTAGAATTTTTGGGCAACTGAAAGGGATTTATGTATATTATAATATAAATATATATATAATATATTTATAATATTATATATATTAATATATTTTATATATATATTAATTTTAACCCAACACACACTCCACCCCACACCACACAACACACATATAATATAATATATATATATATATAATATAAAAATATATATATAATTATATAATATATGTGTGTGTGTGTGTGGTATTAAAATATTATAATATGTAAATATAGTATACCCACACACACACACACACCACACACACACACACACACACACCACACACACCAACACACACAACCCCACAACCACACCCCACACAAAAAAATATTATATATATAATATATATATATATATTATAAATATATATATATATATTTTATATTTATTAACATATCTTTCAAACACACAAACCCACACCCACACCCAACACACATTATTAATATATATATATATATAATTATATTATATATTAATATAATATTTATATACTATTTTAATATATATATATATATATATATAATAATATATTATTAAATATATATAAATTTAAAATATTATAAATTTATATATATATAGGGAAATATACATGTATGTGACACAATGTATATATTCGTAGTGTGGGGGGGTAGCGAAAAGACAGAAAGATAATATAGCAGAGAGAAAAAATTAAAAATGCGAAAAAACAAAAAACAGTACAGCAAAAAAGAAGGAGTCTTACTTTAAACATTTTTTCTTTTCGTTTTGCTTTTTTGTTGCTTTTTACGAACTTTCCTTCTATTGTTACATTTGTTGCTGGCCCCGAAAAATTTCTATTTAAAAGCTCATGATTTCAGGATAATTTACCTTCTAAAGCATCCGTTTTTGATCGATAGTCTTGTTAAATTTGCCCAGGAGCTTCACAAACAGCAGAACACACACCCCAATAACACAAATGCCAACATGTTTCACAGAAAACGCATATAGAACCCCACACAAAAAGAATACAGACATATCCCTGAGCAAACAATTTATACATACCAAATATGCACACACACCCCATCGTTTGATTGTAAAAACCAACCTATAATCCCAATGCGATATGGACTTTGGGTTTTGGGAAAATACCTTTTTTACCGCCTCTGCGTTTCCCCCTCTATTTTTTCGACTCAAGCACTTTTTTATGGGAAAATAAAAATAGCATTTTTCACACATTTACACAAACAAACACACACACACACACAACACACACACAACACAAAAAACACACACACACCACGCACACACACAAAGTATATAGAGAAGGTAAGGAAGACAAAAAATATGGTAGAGCGCAGGCTCTCGAAAAGCACGATGCCCTGGAAAAAACCCTTTTTAAGTGATTCAGCTGGTGAGTAAATAGTATGCGATATCATTATATGGGGTCAAATCACATCATACCCCCGGGTTTGGGATGGGTTTCTCTACGACATGCCATTTGTAAGAATTTAACTTTTATATATTATATATATATATATATAATATATTATATATTATATAAACAATTTTTTAAATATATATATATAAAATATTTTATAATAATTTATATATATATTAAATATAATACAACACACACACACACACCCACACACCCCCACACCCCCACACCACACACACACACACACACACACACCACCAACATATATATATTAAAATAATATAAATATATATATAATATATATAATTATATATATTATTAAAATAAAATATATAATAATATATATTATTTTTTTTTTTTTTTTTTTTTTTTTTTTTTTTTTTTTTTTTTTTTCTAATTATTAAAAACCCAAACTGTATATGCATGGGTATGTGGTGTGCTTGGTGGGTGTGTGTTGTTTATATATTTTTATAAATAATATATTAAATTTTATAAAGATAGATGATAGATAGAAGATGAAATAGTTTAATAAGAATGTTATATATACCAGAATTTTTCACACACACCCCCACCCCCACACACCCACACACACACACACACCACACACCACACACACAACACACACACTTATTAAATATATATATATTATATATATATAATATTAAAAAATTTTATAATTTTGGGTTGTGGTGTGTGGGTGGGGGTGTGTGTGTGGTGTGGTGTGGGGTGTGGTGTGTGTGTGTGTGTGTGTATGTGTGTAAATTTCTGTGATATATAACATATCATCTATTATTATCTTTTCCTACTATCTATCTATCTATCATCATCTATCTATCTACTTATTATTTTAATATAATAAAAAATATATAAAAAAATATATACGTACAACAACATACCTTTTATTTACACACACAACACACACAACATACCACACACAAAACACACAACCACACACACACACACACACACACACGCACACACAACACACACACACACACACAAACACCAACACATAAATTACTATATATATAATAAAAATTTAATATATAAAATTTTATAATATATATAATTTATATAATTTAACATTCCACACACACACACCAACACACAACACACACCACCCACACACACACACACACAGATAAATTAATTTATTAATTATTATATATAATTATTTTAATATATATATTAAATATATAAAAATTTTATAATATATATAATAATATATAAAATTTTTAAATAATATACATTTTTTTTAAAATATAATATATAAAATTTTATATATAGATAATATATATATATATAAAATATATATATATTATATATTAGGTGGTGGGTGTGGGTTGTGTGTGTGGGATGTGTGGGTAGGTGTGTGTGTTGTGGTGTGTGTGTGTGTGTGTGTTTTTTTGGGGTTTTGGGTGTGTTGTTTTGTGTGTGTTGTTGTTTAAATATATAGGATGTATGTATGAAAGTATGACAATACAATAATTATAATATATATAATATATATATATTATATATATATATTTTTAAAATTATATTAAATATTAGTATGTATATATTATATAATTATAATATATATATAAAAATATAGTATGTATGTATGTATAATATGTATTTTCCCCAACATAATACTCAAATATATTTTTATAATAATATTTATATAAAAATTTATATATTATTAAAAATAAAAATAATATATATAAGAATATATATTAAAATATTATATATAATACACAACCCACACACAACACCACACACACACACACACACAACAACACACACACACACACACACCCCAACATACAAACATATATAAAAATATTTATATATATTATATTATATATATAATATAATTTTAAAATTTTAAAAATAGAATAGAACATATATAGTCCCAATATATAATAAAATATATATATTATATATATATATTTATATATACATATATAAACCCAAAACGCGTATATATATATATTATAAAATTATTAAATTTTATATTATAATATATTAATTATAATATATATATATTTTAATATTTGTGTGTTTTTGGGGGTGGGGTGTGTTTTGGTGTGTTTATTTATATACTTTAATATAAAATATATTTTTAATATAATTATATATAATATATATTGAATTTATTATAATATATAAAATTTAATTATATTTATTATATATATATATATATATAATATTTTTATTATATATATAATGGGGTGTGGGGACAGTAGCATTACAAAAAATAAACTATAAACCAAACATTAAAAAAAATTTTAAATGATGCAAAAAAAAAGATAAAGGGGCAAAAAAAAAGCTTATTCTTTGTCCCTTTTGTTAGTAAAAAAAAAAACAATGTAGCAAGATGTTTTCGGAGATGCAGAAAAAATTATTCCCTTTTTTCAGAGACCTATCGGGTTTTATCTTTTCCCCAACTAATAAATGTTCGTTCATTTTCTTAATAACAGTTTTTTGTAAAATTGAAAAAAACTTTTATTTTTACGGCATTATTTCTTTTCGTTTTGGGATTTTTTTTCCCCTCAGATACAAAGTAAAGGTTAACGATTTTAAGACGGGAAAAGATACCCAAATAGAAAAAAAATCCCGATATAAAAACAAAAACGCAAAGTTTCGTTGGAAAATAAACGTACTTTACTAACCCAGAAATCTAAAAGAAATTTGAAACATAGGTTTTACCTCAAAAAAAAACGCATCTTAGCAAGGATTTTGGGAAAAAGTCAAGCATACCTGATTAAAAAATATTTTCGGCAAGTTTGGGAGAACCCGTCAGTCGAGTCAGTCAATGGGGTTTTTAAACAGAAATACCGGATTTAACATACAGCAGCATTTATAAATTTATATAATATATTATATATATTTTATAATATATATATATATTTATAATATATAAATACATATAATTTTTTAATATTTAAAATTAGAAATAGATATATTATAATATATTTTATATATTATATATATATATATATATATATATTATGTGGTGGTGTGTGTGTGTGTGTTGTGTGTGTGTGTAAAAAATATATATTATAAAATTAATATTTATATAATTAATTTTTAATTATAACTTTATTAAAAATATATAAAAATATATATAAATTAATATAATAATATATATATATATAAGGTATTTTAATTTTAAAAACCATAACACACACAAAGTGGTTTTGGTGCTGTTTGTGTGTTTTGTGTGGGGTTTTTGTGTGTGTGTGTGTGGTTCACATTGTGTGTGTGTGGTGTGTTGGGGTGTGTGTTGGTGTGTGTGGTTGTGTGGTGGTGTGTGGTGTGTGTGTACACATTGTGCGTTGTGTGTGTGGTATGTGTGTGTGTGGGGTTGGTGTGTGTGTGTGGTTTTGTGTGGGTGTGGTGGTGTGTGGTGTGTGTGTGTGTTTGCGTGTGTATTTTGGAATAGATTAACAGAGAGGAGAGAGAGGAGAGAGGAGAGAGAAGAGAAAGAAACATTTGTGTTGTATTTTTTTACACGTAAAAAAATTCACTCCAGCATAATGTATATTTGAATTTTTTATGACCGGGTTTAATTTTTATGTACTTTACGCACACTACACGAGTTTTACCAAATACACACGAACCACACCAAAAACATCCCACACCCCACACACACACCACACAAAACACAAAACCACACAAACACGACTTATAAAACATTTGTAAGCGCCAAAGAACAATCTTATTATCTGAAAAACGAACACTTAAAAAAAATCTAGCCCAGAAAATAGTTTATTTAAACCCGGCACTCTTAAGGAGATTGCCCGTAAGTTTTCAACCACGTAAAGAGTTCTTCAGAAGTAGATTTTTAAGATTTTGAGATCGGGCCAAATCCACTTTCGATTTTTTACATTCACAAATTTTTTATCAAAAGCGAAGACGCAAAAGTTATCGTTACGTAAAACGAACATGAGAATTTTAAAATCCATATCTCTCACAAAAAATTTTTTTTTTATTTACATGATATTTTTCAATTTGCACCCCAAGCAGTATCCCAGTTACTTAGAAAACCCACTAAAATGTGAAAGTGTAAAAATAAAAAAAAGGATTACTTTTTTACTATATTTAAATCTCCCCTCCCTTCTCCTTTTTCCCCCTTTTCTCTTTATCTCTTTCTTCTGTCTTTTTCTGTTGTCGTCGTCTGCGTCTGCTTTTCTCCTCTCTTTCTCCTCTCCCTTTTTCCTCCCTTTTTTCTCCTCCTCTCCTTTCCCTCTCTTCTCTCTCTATTATATATAATAATATTATTATATATAATATATATATTAATAATATAATTATATACAACGTAAAAACGTATATTACATAAATTAGTGGTTTTTTTATATAAACCCCATATCATACCATTAACCACACACACAACGGGCATTTTAAAATTATAATATATATTTTTATATATATATTTTATATATATATATTATATATATATAAAATATATTATATATATATATATATAATAACACAAACACACACACCAAAAAAATAAAAAAAAATATATATATTATATTAATTATATATATAATATATATATTTAATTGCACCAACCAAAACCAAAACAACCCCAAAACCCAAAAAAAAAAAACACCCCAATTTAAAATAATATATAAATTTAAAAATATTATAATATATATATAAAATATTAGCTTTACATAAGTTATTTTCTATTTTTTCCTTTTTCCGTTTTTCCAAAAAAAAAAAAAAAGGAAACCCCCCCAAATTATTTTATAATATATTTTTTTAATATATTAAAAAAAAAATATATTAATATTAATGTTATAATGTAAAGATACATTTAATATATTTTCTTTTTTTTTCTTCTTTTCTTTTCGTCTTTCTTTTTTCTTTTTAAACTTTTAAAAGGTTCCCCCCATGTCGTTTTAGGGCTGCAGGGGGAAAATTGAGGGGCCGTTGTTTACCATGTTTAAATTTGTAAAAGAAAAAAAAATCAAAGGGTTTTGAAAATCCTTTTAATGTACCGGGGGCAAGGGGGAGACAAAAAATTTACTACCTTTTTTTCCCCCGTTCAATTATTTTTGGGCTTTGGGGGGCGTATCCAAAAGCATGTTTTCTTAAAGTTGGAAGATTAATTTAAAATTATTAAAAAAAGGGGTCCGGAAACGCGGTCCGTTTTCTCCGAAGAACAGGTTTCATAAAGGTTTTTGGGACATTTTTTCCCGATGAAATTTAAATTTGGGTTTAAAATATAAATTTAAAATTTAAAATAATTTTTTCTTTCAAATGGGAAAAACCAAAAAAAAAAGTCAATTTTCCACTATAACGAACCCCTATTTAAATGGAAACAATTTTAAATAAGGAAAACCATTTTTTTTTTTCCTTTCCTTTTGAATAAAACAAATTTTCCCCTAAACCAAAAAATTAAAAAAAAATTTAAAAAAAAAAAAAGGGAAATATCTTGAAAAACTCGGATTTCCCCGTTTTTCAAATCATATATTTCAATCAATTTTCTACCTTTAAGGGAAAAAATGAGAATAAAACGGGATTTTTCAATTTTAATAATACATATAATTTTGGGTTTTAAAACTTATTGGATGGCTTTCATTTCCTGAAAAATATTTGTTTGGTTACGCATTCCGACGAGGTAATGAAATAATAAAGATGAAGCTTGGTTTTTATCCTATACCCACAGAAAAGGGAAAGAAGAAAACAAAAAAAAAATGCCCCAACAAAGAATAATTAAAGAAATTAACTTGATTTTTTTGATAAAAACTATTGATCCAGTAATAAAAAAACATCATATATTGAAATTTTAAAATTTTCTTTAAAACCAGTATATAAGCGCATTATACTGAAAAAAAAAAACATATTTTTTTTTACCCCAGATTTATTAATCAATATCACATATGCTATATTTTTTTTTCTTTAATTAAGTATGTGGATTATCTTGAAAAAGCTATTTCATTTGTCACGACCGTTTCCGCGACGAGGGGAGTGGGGGAAGAAAAAGTATTTATGCTTTGTGTTGTGTGATCTATCCCACAAGGAAAAGAGAAAAGGGGAAAAGGGGGAGGAGGGGAAGAAAGAGAGAGAGGGGAGTGGAGGGAAGTAAGAGCCGGCAGGTTTTTCCGCAAAAATTAATGGAAGCCTTGCCAAAATATGAAAGGACAATTTATCAATTTTTTAAGGGTTATTTATGTCAAAATACCTAGGCAGTTACTGCTAGCCCTAAAAATTTGAAAAAAAGTGGAGAATTCAGGAAAAAAGTTTTTTTCTGCTTTTACAGGAATGGTGAACCCTCAAAAAAATATATTTTTCATTTTTTTATTTTTAGCTTGGGGGAGATAAACGTGGCGTGCATCAAATGAAATTGTATGAAAAGAAAGGAAGAAAAAGATTTTTGATAAAAAAGACAAAAAGGGAAGTAGGTTACATTTTTACATTTTTTTTGTTTTGGGCACGTGGGTTACGTTGAAGAGGGGTTTTATCAGGTTGGAAATTTATTTGTTGATCTTTTGTTAAAAATTATGTGTTATTTTTTCGTACATGGGTTTTACCACCCCAAACCCCAAACAAACGTTCTAGTTACCAAAGTAATGGAAAAACCTTCTTTTTTGGGTCCAAAAAAACTTTTTCATCAGAACAAGCCCCGAAATTTGACGGGCCACTCTCCCAAAGGGGAAGGGGTTATTGGCCGTGTTCGCGTTGGGCTAGAGTGCACTTTGTAAGGGTGAGAATTAGATCCAAAGCACTTGTCTTGCGGTCGGTCCCGGTCGAGTCGGTGCGAGAGAGGGGGTCGGGAACCAAGGAAGAAATAAAGGGGAAGGGCGGGGGGGGATGAGGGAGGCTTAAAAAGAACAAAAACAAAAAGAAGAAACATTTGAGGGATTGGGAGGAAAAAAATGGGAAAGGGAAGGAAGGGTGAAGGAGAGGGATAAGAGAAGGAGCGGGGGACAAAATAAGAGAGGGAAGGAAATAAATTTTTGGGGGGACAGGAAGGAGGAGTGTGAAATAACAAAAAAGGGAAATGTAAAAAAAGGGAAAGAAATTTTAAGAAGGAAAGAAAGAGAACGGATAAGAAATGAGAGAGAAGATAAAAGGAGAGTTTTCGAAAAAAGGGAAAAGGAAAACAGGGAGTCTCGGGGACGAACGATCAAACGGGGACGTCATTGCCTATTTTGGCCCTACTGTGTTTGTGGGGTTTGGTGTGATGTGTGGGTGGTTTGTGGGGGGGGGGTTTGGTGTTTTTGGGGTGTTGGTGGTGGGGGTGTTTTTGTGTGTGTGGGTTTTTGGGTGGTTGGTGTATGTATATATAAAAATAAAATATATTAATATTATATATATATATATATATATATAATATATTATATATAATCTTTTAGGGCGTGGTACCCCCCTCAGGGTACACCCGTATGCGTCCAAAACCCTTTTGGGTGTTTCGTTTTTCCAGGGTTAGGGGCACAGAACCAAAACTCTTCCGTTTGGGGAAAAAAGGGTCCAGAAGTGGTTACGGTGGTCAACAGGTTAAAGGGAGATGACAACGGGCCAAGTCCATTGGGGTTATCATCAAAAAAACCCCTAAGTTAAAAAGCAGTGTCAAGTCCAAATTTTGAAAAAGAGGTTTTGTTAATAAGGAAGCAAAGAAAAAATTTATTTTTTCCAGAGGCAAAGCCGTGCCCTGCGGTGTTGCACAGTACGCAAGCCCTTCCCCCTTTGGGTTTCTGCCTGACACCCTTTTCCCCATCACGCCCTTAACCTAAAATATTCTTCCCAACGCACCTGCCACTATCGTTCCCCTTATTCAAAAAAGGAAGCTAAAAAAAAGCTCCTTTTGGGGGTGTTCCCCCCAGAGCAGAGTAAAAGTGAGGGGGACTGATTGATATCCCCGCGTCAACGCAAAGGGTATTAGGGGCAAATACCTTGCTGATGAAAATAAAAAAATTTTAAAAATCTTCAAAAATATTTTACAAAAAACAATAAAACATATTAAAAACAAAGCATAAATTTTTGCTCTAAGTGTTAAAATTATTGCATAACACTTCATTTAAATTATGGAAGCGTGGAAAGACCTGCAAAAACAAAGGCCTTTGAGCCTTCATTTTAATTTTTTTGATGGAGGACCCAGAGTCAAAAATTAACCCAAGTATTCACCTCGGGGACAAGTGAAAATCACCAATAAGATTACATGAACGCACTTGGAAAAAACCCTTTTATGATGTCATTTATAGAAATGGAAAAACAGGGGTCACACTTAAGACCCCCCCTTCTGGGACCCCTTCCAGTGATTCTTCCCGGTTGAGAAAAAATGTTTTTCCCCCCGAACTCTAAACTTCCCGTGTATGAAGGTGGTAATGCCCCTTAAAAAAAATGTAAAACAGCCATGATTTTGCCATTTTCCAAGTTCTTTTTTCTCGCTTTGGGTGGAACCCTCAACAGGAGCTATTTTTTTGTCCTTTTAGAATTTGAGGTCGAACGATAGTGGCAGAGTTTCGTTGGGCAAAAAGATTGGGGGGTTAAGGCGGATGGGAAAGGGGTCAGGCTAAAACCAAGGGAAAGGTTGCGTACTGTCAAAAACCACATGGGCACAGTGCTTTGCCTCTGGAAAAAAAAAATAAATTTTTTCTTTGCTCTATTAAAAATACCTCTTTTTTTAATTGGTATTTTTACACTGCTTTGAACTTTATGGGTTCTTTTTCAGTGATAAAAGCAAACTGGCCGGCCCCTTGTCATTTCCCTTTATGACCTGTTGTCCCACGTAAACCAAATTTTTGGAGCCAATTTTTTCCCCAAGACGGCAAGAGTTTTTTTCTGGCCCATAACCCTGGAAAACGAAGACCACATTGGGTTGGACGCATACGGCTGTTTTCCCTGAGGTGGTACCACGCCAACGTAAAGGATTTTATATATATTATATATAATATAATATATAAAATAAATATAAAATTATATATATATTTTATTATATATATTACACAACACACACACACACCACACAAAACACACAAAACCACACACACACAAAAACAACCCCCCAAATATATATATAAAATTATATATTATATAATAATTTTGTGTGATAGCATATAATAATTTTAATATATAATTATATTATAATATAATATATATATATATTGTTGTTTAAAAAATTATTATATATATAATAATATTATATATATATATATATATATATATTTATTATATATTATATATAATTTTGGTGTGTGGGTGTAAGACCCAAAATTTTATATATATTAAAAATATATAATATTATATATAAATATATATATATATATTATAAGATAGATAGATAGATAGAAGATAGATGAATGAGTGTGTGCGTGTGTGTGGGTGGTGTTTGTGTGTGTGTGGTTGGGGGTGGTGGTGAATAATAATTTTATATATTTATATATAAAATTAATTATTTTTTTATTTTTTTTTTTATTATTTTTTTTTGTGCCACACCGATGCGGGGTTTTTACGAATACTTGGCGCCTTTTTGACATATTGGTTTTACTAGGTTTTTCTGGGGGGCGGGCCAAAAAACCCCTTCCTCAGGGGTAGTATCAGGGTAAAAATCCTCACCTTTCGCCGCTCTACGTATGATTTACCCCCAAAAAAAAGCAATCCGTGCAGTACACCACAAATGAGTAGCGAGTCTGGGGGGTGTGAACATGATATCGCCCGCGTGCGCGCGTGACACGTGCGAGGCTTGGGAATTCAAACTTAGATACAGTAGTACCCGAAATCGAGTATGAGGCAGCTGAGAACAATCAAAAAGATTTCCCAAACAACTACTACCCCGGGAAGGATCATGGTCAGTCACCCCAGTATAAAGACTTTTCAACTCATAATGTCAAGAAGGGGCCAAATAGTTCGTCAAAAACCCCCCATCGTTTTTTGCAAAAAGACAAAAACCCCAAAGGAAACAAAACTATAAAATTATCCATACAAAAAACCACACACCACACAACAACAACACCAGACAACAAAACAACACAGACACCCAAAAACAGACCACACAACAAAAAACAACACATACACACACACACACCAAAACAACCACAACACACACACACACACACCCACCACCACCCCCACACACACACACAAAACACCCCACACCCCACAAACCCCCGCACCCCACACACACAACACAACAAAAAACACACACAAACCAACACACACACAATAAACCCCAAAACCCCAAAAACACCCCCGCAAATAAAAAAGTATATAGTTATTTGTTATATTTTTTTTATTTTATATACTTATGTATATGTATATATTTGTTTTTAAAAAATTTATAATTATTTATATATATTATATAATATAATATTTATATATAATTTTATTTATAATATATATATAAATATATTATATAATATATCAGGACGGAGTTTAAAGTTTTAATATGGCTCCCGAGCCCCTATACAGAAACATATTTTCATACCAGAAGAAATTCGACGATAATAAAAAAAATTTTACACCGGGGGAAAGGGTAATCATTTTCCAAAAAATTTTTTATTAATACCATTTTTAAAGCAGGCTTTTCAGCATCATTTGTATTTTGAGCCACTGCTTTTTTTTGAGGGTCATTTTACATTTTATTATAGCTTTGTTGCCAGTTAGCTAGAAGGGGATGAAAAAATACACCCCGATGATAAGTAACATATTAAAAATATTTTTTTTTTTGTTCGAATCTGAAAAATGCATTTAACTGACTCACCTAACTTTTCCTAGGATTCACGTTTTTTTGCCTTATTTTCCCCGAGTAGGGAACGCGCGCAATTTCACGTTTCGGGACAAAAGGCGGAAAAGAGTCTGCAAGTGTTGGTTTGCTTTTTTGTTTAGACGAGGATCCCTTTTGTTTTCGGGATCACTCAAAATTGTAAAAAACAAAAGGGGAAATTATAAAGGGAATTATATAGTTTTTTAAAAAACCGTTAATAAAATTACAAGTTATATTAGTTTTTATTAATTTTAAAATATCCATTTTAACTTAATATTCTGAGTAAATTAAAGAACAGGGAAAATACGTGGTACTGAAAGAGTAAAAAAAACAAGAAAGAAAAAAAAGAGGCTCATTGTGCAGTATTTAATACTTTTATTTAACAGTTGGTATTTAATTGATAAAATAACGTAGGATCATGTTGAACAAGTTTAAATTAAACAACGAAAAGGGAAGAACAGAAAAAAAATAGAAAACGTTTAATGCTTTATTTATGCTTTTCCCGGCATGAAAATCAAGAGATGAGTACTGAGCACGGTCATTTTAGGATTGACGGGCGGCAACCTTACTTTATTGGCTCTCCCCCGGGATGTTTAAAATTGTTAGAATTGTATAAACGCCTTCGCCCCTCTTTAATAAGCCAGGCCTCGCTTAATGTAGTGCTGGACCCCCTTGGGTGGGGGGGAGTGGTCGTCGGGTCGGGGTGAAAAACAAAAGCACTGAAATCTTTGGGGTTATATTCCCTTTACGCGCCATGCAAGTAACTAAGCCCTAATATACTAAAGAGGTCTGCGTTTTCTGACCTCTTTCCTTTACTATATCCCCGATTTTTCTTCCCAGAAGCGATAGCTATCTTGATTTTAGGCCACCAGGTTTGGGGTTTTTCCCAACCCGGTGCGTGGGAACGGAGGTTTTAAAAGGGGTGTTTTTTCATGTGTTTATTAACTCCTCCAGGAATCGGGGCTAAGCCTGGGAGGAAGAAATCATAAAAAACGTCTATTTTTGGCTATGTAGGTTATAACAGCCCCCAAAAAGCTTCAAATGGTTGAAAAACGTGTTTTTCATAAAGTCTATTCCGGAAGGGATATCCAGGAAGTTGTTAGATTGTTGAAAAACGGAAAGGGCTATTCTAGGAGAGGATCCCGAGAGTTTACAAACAGTTCAAAGGGCAACACAAAATAGTCTTACATTCCGTAAAAATGACCTAAAATATTTTCGGTGCCCGGGAAAAATTAAATCGAAAAATGTAAATTCATTTTAAAAAGTAAAAAAAGCGCAAGAGATAAAAAAAAAACACACACCCCCCCCCCACCAAACCCACACACAATATGTTTTAGGGGATATGTTAATATAATACACATTATATGAAAACCCTATTTTTGTGTTGTGATGTTCATTCTCTTCAACCCCTTTTTTTACCACAAACACACAACACACACACCCCCCACACAACAACACCCACAACGCACACACACACACACAAAATATATAAAAAATTTTTTTAAATATTTTTAAATATATATATATTTTAATATATTAATACAACAATATAATTTAAAAAAAATTTAAAATAATAAAATATAAATAATATAAAATATATTTATATATACAAAAAACAGCAATATATATGTAATTTTTAAAATTTTAATTAATAATATATATAATATATATATTATAATAAAAATACATATACATAATGATATGATATATACAGTTTCAACGCACATGCACACACACACACACACAACACAAACCCCCACAAACACAAACAACACACAAAACACACACACACACAAAAAACCACAACTATGGTGGCGGTGTGCGTGTTGTGGGTGTGTACATATAAAAGACTGCCGCGATGGCCAGTGGTTGAGCAGGGCCATCGTACCCCCATCGTACAAAAGCCTGCCCCCGACTGGGTGGAGCCCGATCTCACAAAAGGGGAAAACGAAATATAGAAACATCCCAAATAGGGAAGGGTGTGTCCAAAGGACCTCTCGTAATAAATTGGGGGGAAGTCTGAACCTGAAGGAAAGAATGGCCCGGGGGAAAACTCAAATACAAAAAATATTTTTAAAAATTTTTTTTAAAAAAAACACATAACAAAATGGGAAAAAGGGGAGGAGGGGT